>NC_037668.1:220997273-221078151 GCF_003255815.1 Theropithecus gelada | reverse complement strand
TTTTTAGTAGAGACGGGGTTTCACTGTGTTAGCCAGGATGGTCTCGATCTCCTGACCTCGTGATCCGCCCGTCTCGGCCTCCCAAAGTGCTGGGATTACAGGCTTGAGCCACCGCGCCCGGCCCTGAGTAGGAGGTTTTCGCTGGCTCAGGAAGGGATGGGGGTGGTCCTTACAGGGGCCGCTCACAGTCCAACTTCCAGTGGGGTTTTTCGCAGAGGGGGCATGGCCTGGTGGGCTTACCCGGGTTTGGGCATTGTCTGGACCAGTGGCCTACATTGCTGCACTTGAAACAGGCGCCAGGTGGAGGTGGATTACCAGGAGGCTTCCGTGTGGAGCCACAGCCCCGTGGGCCTGCAGGGCCTGTGATGGCAGAGGCAAGCATTTGGAACTGCCTGTTTTTGCCTTTTATTTTCCTTATCATGATTGTTAAAGACTCTGAAAACTAAATTAAGAAGGCTAGTTGTGGAGTTTGAGGGCCGTCGTGAACCTTCTGAAGCTTGTGCCAGATATCAGGGGTGGATTGGGAGATGAACCGAAGGTTAAAAATAGTAGTTCCTTCTGGGCTGGCTGGGTCTAGGTTGGTATACTTTCTCATGGCTTCAGTTAAACGAGAGAGAAAAAGGGCTGGGTTTTCGTCGGGACCTTGGGTGATTTCTGAAAGTTTTTCATAGTTGACTGCTTTATGGGCCCCATTTTTGAGTCCTGCAGGAGACACACAATCATGTGGTCTCGATGGCGGCGTCCAGAAGCCCCGTCTTGATAATTCTAGAGGGGGGTCCTGGTTGGGGACTGCCTCTGTGCCAGGAGGCTGGGCAGGAGCCTGGTGATGAATTGTATCTGCAGGTGCCTGAGTTAGGGTCCAGATATGGTCTCAGTCTTCTGGGGTGACGGTGGAAGAGAGGATAAAGTAGAGGTCATGCAAGGTTAGTTCATAAGACTGGGTGAGGTATGGAATTCTCTAATATAAGAGGTAGGGTCTTCTGGAAATGAACCGAGTCTTTTGTTAATTTGAGAGCGATCAGCGAGGGAGACGGGAACATGAACTCTAACAATACCTTCAGTTCCCGCTACTTCCTGAAGGGGGCACTCTAGCACAGGCACTGAAGTAAGGGTGGGGCATGGGCCAAAGATGGCGCCTGAGCCAGTACGGGCTGGAGAGAAGGAAGAACCTGGAAGGGGTTCCTGCTGAGGGTTTGAAGGGGGAAGCGGGGTTGAGTTAACAGGCAGTGGAGGCTAGATAGGGGTGTGAGGTGGCAAGAAGGGTTTACAAGCCTCAGGTGAGGGCGATGGGGGAGGAGAATGGGTACAGGCGATACTAAAATTGTCCTGAGGACGGGATGGTGTGGGAAAAGAAGTGGATGCTGCTGACTGGGAAGATGGCGGCTGCGAAGATACAGAGGAGCCTGGGGGGTGGGGTGGGGGTTAAAGAAAACGGTTGAGAGGGAGAGGAAGGAGCTGGGAGGGGTAGGCAGCAGTCTGCTGGATCACAGGTGGAAAAAGAGGTAGGGTTGGGAGGAGAAATGCGATCAAGGCGGCGAGAATGGAGGAGAAGAAACAGGTGAGCAAGAACTGCAGAGGTCAGGTTGTGATCTGAGTGCAAAAAGGCCTGGACATAAGGACATAAGGAATTTCTCCCCATTTCTCCAGTCATCAGCAATAATTGCTTAAGTCAGTTAAAATTGCAAAGTTGAATGTTCCATTTGCGGGCCATTTGGACCCGTTATCTAATTTGTACTGCGGCCAGACTGAATTGAAAAAAAGACAAGGCGCTTAGGGTGGACATCTTGCCTGAGGCCTAAGGTTTGCAGGTTTTTATAAGGCAGCCTAGCGGGCTGTCCTTTGGAATGGAAGACTGAGAATTTCCCATAACAGAGGGTAGGCTCTGGAGAACAATGAAAAGGAGACCATCCTGGACCGCCGGAGGGAGAAGATAAAAGGAGCGATCATCACCCCTGCCTTTTTCGTCCCACGGGATCAAATGGTTTAGAGGCGACCCCCTAAGACCAGATGATCAGCGAGTGCCTGGCACATGCCGGAGCCTTCGTGGACCAAGGTTGGATTTTCGGTGGGAGAAACCAAGAGAGGCCGTGAGGATTTTTCCCTGTTAACCGGGCTCCGGGAAACTTACAGGTAGGTGAGATGCGTGCACAGAGAGGCGACTGGAGGCTGAGGAGCTTCCTTTGTCCCACTGCTGTGGCCGGCTCTCCGGGGTGCAGGGGTAGGTCCACGGGGGAGGCAGACCTGAGCCCCTCCAGGGTTTCAGCACCAGATTAAAGTATCATTTGAACCCCGGGAGCGCGCCAACAAACAACACGAGGTGGTGTGGAGCAACACGCTGTTTTATTGGGCACCTGGGTGCAGACGGGCTGAGGCGTAAAATGGCGTCAGCACCAAATGAGGATGGGGCAGGGGTTTTGTAGTGTCCTGTAAACAGGAAGTGTCCCATTCTGACCGGACTGCTATGTAGTACCTGAATGGCCTCTCTCCATCCTTCGGGGTAGGTGTCTCCCGGCCAGGGTACGTGTCTCCCGGCGGGTCCTCTTCCAGCTTCTGCTATCTTGCTGACGCAGGCTGCTGGCGCAAGCGGCCTTGTACCTTGGGACTGGGCCTGAGGAGGGAGGAGTTACTCATCTGCTTAAGCTTTCGGGCCCTGGGGAGAATCTTTCAGGCATAAAGTAATGAACACTAATAAATGATTTTTAAATTACCACTGTGATAAGGGCTACAGATTAGGAATACATAGAGAATGTATCAGGGAATTTTCTCTTAGTCTGTAGGGCAGAGAAGCCTTCCAAGAGAAGTAACTTTGAAAGGCAGATGTGGAAGATGAAGAAAAGCCAGGACAGGAATGGGATGAGGCAGGGCTGTCCATGGCTGGTCGGACTTCAGGAGGACCCATGTAGCTTTGGGAACAAGGGACAGAGTGGCAACAGATCTTGTTGGAATGTACCTTGAGACCCTATCACAGCAGGGAGGTAGCATAACCAGGTTTACATTTTTACTTTATTTATTTTTTGAGACAGGGTCTCACTCTCTCATCCAGGCTGGAGTGCAGTGGCACCATCATAGCTCATTGCAGCCTTGAACTCCTGGACTCAAGCTATGCTCCTACCTCACCCTCCCAAGTAGCCGGGACCACAGGCATGCTGTACCATGCCTGGCTAATTTTTTAATTTATTTTTTGTAGAGACAAGGTTTCACCATGTTGCCCAAGCTGGTCTTGAACTCCTGGCCTCAGTCTCCCGAAGTGCTGAGATTACAAGTGTGAGCCACCTTGCTGGCTGAGGTTGGTATTTTTAAAGGTGGCTCTGCTGCAGTGGGGTGCAGAGGAGAGAAAAATGGGGTACAGAAGGATAATGGGGTACGGGGGAGGGGACAGTGGGGAACAAGGGAGAAGATGGTGGGATGCTGGGGAGAGGGCAGCGCTGGGGGATTTCAGGTGAGTGTCAAGGCCACTGAGCTAGGACAGGTGAAATTCCAGCACAGAGCAGTTTGGAGGCAACCAGATGGGTGAAGAAAAGTACAGAGATTTGAGAAGTATTTGGGTGGCAAGCTGGGAGGCAAACTTCCAGGTTTCTACGTGAACACAGGGGCGATGTCTTGGGGAGGAAGGAATATTGCAGCAGGAGTTCAGTGTGGAACATGCAGAGCGAAAGGGTAGCTGTGGCGGGACACAGCTGAACATGCAAAGCCAAAGAACAGAGAGAGCTTTAAGCTGCTGGGAAAGTGTTGGGGGTCTTGCCCTGTTGCTGTAATTGAAGTTGTCAGAGTACATGAGGTGGTCAGGGAAGAAAGCACTCACAGACAAGTGGCTGGGCGCAGTGGCTCAGGCCTGTAATCCCAGCACTTTGGGAGGCCAAGGCGGTGGATCACTTGAGCCCTGGAGTTCGAGACCAGCCTGGGCAACATGGCAAAACCTCATCTGTATAAAAAGTACAAAAATTAGCTGGGTATGGTGGCGTGTGCCTGTAGTCCCAGCTACTCTGGAGGGAGAGGTGGAAGGATTGTTTGAGCCCAGGAGGCGGAGGATGCACTGAGCCCTTGATCATGCCACTGTACTCCAGCCTGGGGTGACAGAGCAAAAACCTGTATTGAGATGGTTTGGCTCTGTGTGCCCACCCAAATCTCATCTCAATTTGTAATCGTCGTGTGTTGAGGGAGGAACCTGTAATCCCCATGGGTCGAAGGGGGCAGGTGATTGGATTGTGGGGGTGTCCCCATGATAAACAAAGGGTTGGAGAAATAAATGGGGAGTAGATATCACCTGTGCAGAGCTCCAAATGATTTACATAGATTATCTGTCCTTGAGGAGTGGGAGCATAACTCTTCAGCCCTTAGGTATGGATTGTTTATAGTGACTGCCTCTCCATCTATACAGTGTGGAAAGGAGGAAAGAGTCACTGTATAATGGACAAATCTGACAACCATTACCTGAGGCAGGTGACCAAGGCCAACATCAACAATGATAAGTCAAGTTGACAGTTTGAACCCTTGAGAATGAAGTGCTGAGAAGGGCACTTTACCTCCGTGGTCTTCCAACCCCAAACCTTCCTCCCCCAAAACTCTCATCTAACCATGAGAAAATCATCAGACAGACTGGGCAAAGTGGCTTATGCCGGTAATCCCAGCACTTTGGGAGGCTGAGGCAGGAGGATCACTTGAGCCCATGAGTTCCAGACCAGCCTGGGCAACATAGTGAGATCTCATCTCTATTTAAAAAAAAGAAAATCATCAGACAAACCTTGATTGAGGGATATTTTACAAAATGTCACAATACCTCAAAACGATCAAGGTCATCAAAAACAAGAAAGTATGAGAAACTGTCAGTCAAGGAGAGACTAAGGAGGCAGGACAGCTGGGTGCAAGGAGGCATCCTAGATCGATGTCCCAGAACAGTAAAGAGACATGACATGAAAACTGAGGAAATCCGAACAAAGCATGGCCTTTAGTTAATAACGTATCTATATTGATTTATTAATTATAACATGTACCCAACAAATACATTAATAAAATACTAATAATAGAAGAAACTGAGTGTAGAGTTTATGGGAACTCTCCGCATTATCTTACCAATTTTTCTGAATGTCTAAAGCTCTCTTCTAAAAACTAAAGTTTACTTTTTAAAAAACTGATGTGAAATTTTTCTATGGCATCCTAACGTATCGTTTGGGATTCCCAAAGTGGGGAATTAATGAGATAATTTTAGTTTGGCGGATGGATGTAGCATTAAAAACATTAAGTTATATACTGAAAAGTTACTCTTTTCTTCCACTCTTCTGGTGAGATCACACAGTGAGCCTTCTTCAGTGCTATGATGTCTTCGTGGCTGCTTTGACACTTACTAATCTCCATTATTTAATGAAGACAAACTCATAGACCCGGCTGGACTCCAGTGTCTACAGTTCAATAGCATTGCTTTGTTTTGAGTTCATCTTCAGGCACCTTTTTTTTTTTTTTTTTTAAGACGGAGTCTCGCTGTCTCCCAGGCTGGAGTGCAGTGGCTTGATCTCGGCTCACTGCAAGCTCTGCCTCCTGGGTTCATGCCATTCTCCTGCCTCAGCCTCCTGAGTAGCTGGGACCACAGGCACCTGCCACCATGCCCTGCTAATTTTTTTTTTTTTTTTTTTGTATTTTTAGTAGAGATGGGGTTTCACTGTGTTAGCCAGGATGGTCTCAATCTCCTGACCTTGTGACCTGCCCGCCTCAGCCTCCCAAAGTGCTGAGATTACAGGTGTGAGCCACCACTCCTGGCCCTTAGACACCCTTTCTTTATGGCAAATGCTACCAGTTGTCCTTTTGTATGAGCAATCTGAAGCTTTCTTTGAAGAACTTGATTACAGTTATTAAAAGGAAGAATATCAAGTATACTGGCTGACAATGGTTACTTTTACCTAAGCCCTGTGAGTGTGAATTAAAACAATCCTCCTACCCTTTGTGTCCTGGAAATGGCTTCCAGCTGATAACTTACAGGTCCAAATTAACTACCTGGAGAAGGTTTTATGATTCGTGGCTTACATCCCGTCCCTGAGTTAAAAATCTTTGCGTTGAGTTCCTCAGATCTCATCGTGCCTTCCATTCCATTCCAAAAAAACCAAAAAACAAAAAAACCCCTAATATTTAAAAAATAAATTAAAAATGACATACCTTTCTCACAATTTGTGGACAGAGGACAGACAGAACTCAAAGTCATCCCTCTGCTCACTGAGGTAAATGCGTATCTGATGACTTCCTTTGGAAAGGCTAATCAGAAACTCAAAAGAATGCAGCTCTTTGTCTCTTATCTACCTATTACCTGGCAGCCCTCTTCTCGCTTCAAGTTGTCCTGCCTTTCCCGGCTGAACCAATGAACATTTTACATGTGCTGATTGATGTCCTATGCCTCCCTAAAATGTATAAAACTGAGCTGTGCCCCGATCACCTTGGCACATGTCATCAGGACCTCCTGAGGCTGTGTCATGGGTGTGTCCTCAACCTTGGCAAAATAAACTTCCTAATTGAGACTCAGATTCTCTTTGATTTACAAAACATTTATCAAAATTATGTCTGCCTCCACGGCCTTAATTTCAGTTGACACAGCCAAGAACTTCCCTTCCTCACATGACTAAGAGAGGGCTTGAAGATGCACCCTTGTTGACCTGGCATAAGACCACACACAGACCTTCAGAATTCTCACTCATTGTCCCACAAATGATTAGGCTGACTGCCTGAACTCACTGATCCAGATCCATCAGAACAGAGTATTCGTTAGCCAACTCTCCTCCCAGGCCCCGATCCTGGACCCACCCTCAGCCTGGGGCAGCAGACAGCCCCTCCCTAGAACTGGCTGGAAGCCTGGTAAAACATTCTCTATCTACTCTCCATTCACCCCACCTCCCATCCCTCCCTTCATTAGGCTCCTCCCGTTTCCCCACACTTGATTCTCCCTAGCTTTAGTCACTCTGCCCTCTAGAAGAAAAACCCCTTTCTATGCAACCTTTGAGATGCTGGCAGATTTCACGGTGGGAGTGTTCTCCCTATTGAAATAGTCCCCCTCTTCCTATTACAACAGCCCCTTCCCCTTCCTCTTGCAATAATCCTTTTCTAAAAAGTGACTCTTACCAAGTCTGGAGTTTTTTTTGTACTTGACACAGTACAGGTGATATTTGCAGTGGCGATATGATGAAAGTGGTCTGTGAATAAATTAAGAATCAGAAATGCTGTAGTTGTAAGACAAAACAAGACAGTGGTTTGGTGAGATATCTTCCCATATTCATTTTGAATCCTTGCCGTTCGGCTGGATGCTGTAATAATCGTGAGCTCATGTCTTTGTCACATAGGCTCAAAAAAGCACCTGGATCTGGGAGGTGTTTAATAATATTCTGGGTGTGGTGGTGCAAGCCTGTAGTCCCAACTACTCAGGAGGCTGAAGTGGAAGGATAGTTTAAGCCCAGAGTTCAAGTCCAGCCTGGGTCACATTGCCAGACCTCATCTCAAAAATAAACAAACAGGCCAGGTGTCTGGCAAATACCTGTAATCCCAGCACTTTGGAGGTGGAGGCGGGCAGATCGCTTGAGCCCAGGAGTTGGAGATCAACCTGCATAATGTGTTGAAACCCAGTCTCTACTAAAAATTAAAAAAATTAGCTGGCCGTGGTGGTGAGCACCACGTAGTCAGCTACTGTAGTCAGCTACTCAGGAGGCTAAGGTGGGAGGATCGCTTGAGCCCAGGGAGTTGAGGCTGCAGTGAGCCATGATCATGCCCCTGCATTCCAGCCTGGGCAGTGAGAGTGAGATTCTGTCTCAAAAATGAATAAATAAACATAAATAAACAAACGTGTCTAATCAACTCATCTATTTAACTAACACTGCATATATTGCACATGTCCTTTTCTTTCTTTATGTCTTCTTTTTCTTTTCTTTCTTTTTTTTTTTTCTTTTTTTTTTTGATACTAGTTCTCCCTCTGTCACCCAGGCTGGAGTGCAGCGGCATGTTCATGGCTTACTGCAACCTTGAACTCCTAGACTCAAGCAGTCCTCCCATCTCAGCCTCTGGACTACAGGTGTGTGCCACCACACCTGGCGAGTTAAAAAAATTTTTTTTGTAGAGATGAGGGTCTCGCTATGTTGCCCAGGCTGGCCTTGAACTCCTGGGCTCAAGTGATCCTCCTGCCTAGGCCTCTCAAAGCACTGGGATTATAGGCATGAGCCACCAGGCTCGGCAGACATCTTAATTTTTAGCCCACTGTGGCCCATGTGAAATGTCTGACTCCAGAATTGCAAGATAATAAATATATTTTATTTTTATTTATTTATTTATTTATTTTCAGACAGAGTTTCATTCTTGTTGCCCAGGCTGGAGTGCAGTGGCACCATCTCGGCTCACTGCAACCTCCGCCTCCCGGGTTCAAGGGATTCTCCTGCTTCAGCCTCCTGAATAGCTGGGATTAGAGGCATGTGCCACCATGCCCGGCTAATTTTGTATTTTTAGTAGAGATGTTGTTTCTCCATGTTGGTCAGACTGGTCTTGAACTCCCTACCTCAGGTGATATGCCCACCTCGGCTTCCCAAAGTGCTGGGATTACAGGCGTGGGCCACTGTGCCCAGCCTAAATATATTTTATTTTAAACAATTAAATTTGTGGTAATTTTTATAGCACCAATAGGAAATTAATACAACACATAGCTATAGTTATATATGCTATATATACGTGCTATTGTATGTATAAAATATTTTGGGGAGATTCACATAGCAATGTTAACATCATTTCCTTTGGAAAATGGAACTGAAGGTCTAGGTGATAAAAGGTCACAGGGAGATTTTTCATGTTTTGGTTTGTCCTTTTGAATTTTGAAGGTTTTTTAAAATTTTTTTTTAATTTTTTTTTTTTTTGAGACGGAGTCTTGCTCTGTTGCAATGATGTGATTTCAGCTCACTGCAACCTCCATCTCCTGGGTTCAAATAATTCTCCTGCCTCAGCCTCCCTAGTAGCTGGTATTACAGGCACACAACATCACGTCTGGCTAATTTTTATATTTTTAGTAGAGATGGGGTTTTGCCATGTTGACCAGGCTAGTCTTGAACTCCTGATCTCAAGTGATTTACTTGCCTCGGCCTCCCAAAGTATTGGAATTACAAGCGTGAGCCACCGCGCCCAGCCTGAGTACTCTTTTTTGTTTTTTTGGAGGTGGAGTCTCGCTCTGTCATCCAGGTTGGAGTGCAGTGGCGCCACCTCAGCTCACTGCAGCCTTGACCTCCCAGGTTCAAGCGATTCTCCTGCCTCAGCCTCCTGAGTAGCTGGGATTACAGGCACATGCCACCATACCTGGCTAATTTTTGTGTTTTTAGTGGAGATGGGGTTTCACTATGTTTGTCAGGCTGGTCTTGAACTCCTGAGCTCAGATAATCCACCTGTCTCGGCCTCCCAAAATGCTGGAATTACAGGCATGAGCCACAGTGCCTGACCCCTGAGTACATTTTTAAACACTGAATTAAATTTTAAAACTTTTTTGTTGTTGAGAGGGAGTCTTGCTCTGTCGCCCAGGCCAGAGTGCAGTGGCGTGATCTCGGCTCACTGCAACGTCCGCCTCCCGGGTTCAAGAAATTCTCCTGCCTCAGCCACTGGAGTAGCTCGGACTACAGGCACATGCCACCACGCCTGGCTATTTTTTATTTTATTCTATTTTTATTTTTGTATTTTTAGTAGAGACAGGGTTTCACCATGCTGGCCAGGCTGGTCTCAAACTCCTGACCTAGTGATCCACCCACCTCAGCCTCCCAGATTGCTGGGATTACAGACGTGAGCCACCATGCCTAGCTTGAAAACCTTTTTTATACAAAAATTAGCCGGGCATGGTGGCATGCACCTGTAATCCCAGTTACTGACTGAATGGAAATCAGCCTGACTCCCAGGCTGACACAGGAGGATTCTTGAGTCTGGGAGTCCGAGGCCGCTGTGAGCTGAGATTGTGCCACTAATCTCCAGCCTGGGTGACAGAGCGAGACCTTGTTTCAAAACAAACAAAAAAACCCACTTTCTCACTTTCTTCTTGGTGGATTTCTCTGCTGTATGTCCTAGGCAATCTCTAGCCCTTCAGCTTCAAAGGATAAATTTTTTTTTTTTTTTTGAGACGGAGTCTCGCTTTGTCGCCCAGGCTGGAGTGCAGTGGCCGGATCTCAGCTCACTGCAAGCTCCGCTTGCCGGGTTCCCGCCATTCTCCGGCCTCCGCCTCCCGAGTAGCTGGGACTACAGGCGCCGCCACCGCGCCCGGCTAGTTTTTTATATTTTTTTTAGTAGAGACGGGGTTTCACCGTGTTAGCCAGGATGGTCTCGATCTCCTGACCTCGTGATCCGCCCGTCTCGGCCTCCCAAAGTGCTGGGATTACAGGCTTGAGCCACCGCGCCCGGTCTATCCCTTCAATGTTAAAGCGAGAATGTACTCTTCCAGTGCTGTGGTTTGAATATGGCTTGTCCCCACAAAAACTCATGTTGAAACCTAATTCCCAATGTGGCAGTGTTGAGAAATCGGACCTTTAGGAGGTGATGGTACCATGAAGGCTCTGCTCTCGTGAATGAATTACTTATTCATGGATTACCTGATTAATGGGTTATCATAGGAATGGAGCTGGCAGCTTAATAAGTAAAGGAAGAGAGACCTGAGCTATCGCACTCAGCCCTCTTGCTTTGTGATGCCCTGCCCACCTGTTAACTCTGCAGTCTCCACTAGAAAGAAGGTCCTTACAAGGTGCAGCCTCCCACTCCATTCAGTTCAGTCTACTCCAGCTCACTCAACTCCTCTCCACTCCATTTTACTTATTCCGTTCTACTCCATTTGTTTCCATCCCACTGCATTCCGTTCTGTTCTATTCTAGTCTATTCTAGTCTGTTCTATTCCATTACACACCACTCCACTTCATTTTATCTTTTTCTATCCTATGCTACCCCTTTCTACTCCACTCTCTTTCAGTTTGCATATTCTATTCCATTTCCTTCTATACTATTTCATTTTATTCCACTCCATTCTATTCTATTCCCCTCCCTTCCATTATACTTCACTCCCTTCATTTCACTCCATCCTATTTTATTCTATTCTTTCTATTCTCTTCCATTATTTTTCATTTTACTCCACTCTATTCTACACTCCATTTCATTCTATTATATTCTATTCAATTATATTCTGTTTCACTCTACTCCGTGCCATTTTTTCCAATTTATTATATTTTATTCAATGTCATTCTTTTTGTTTGTTTTTTGTTTTTTTTTGTTTTTTTGTTTTGTTTTGTTTTTGTTTTTTTGAGATGGAGTCTCACTCTGTCACCAGGCTGGAATGCAGTGGTGCGATCTCGGCTCACTGAAACCTCTGCCTCCTGGGTTCAAGTGATTCTCCTGCCTCAGCCTCCCGAGTTGCTGGGATTACAGGCACCTGCCACCACGCCTGGCTGATTTTTATATTTTTAGTAGAGACAGGGTTTCACCATGTTGGTCAGGCTGGTCTCGAACTCCTGACCTCGTGCTCTGCCCACCTCGCTGGGATTACAGGCGTGAACCACTGTACCTGGCCAATTTCATTCTTTTCAATTCCCTTCCACTGCATTCTGTTAAATTCTATGCCATTCCACTCCACTGTATTCTACTCCACTGTATTCTACTCCACTCCTTTGTATTCTAGCTTATTATGTTCAATTATATTCTGTTTTATACCACTCCATTCCATTTTATTTCAATTTATTCTAGTCTAGTCTATTTCATTTTACTCCATTCCATTCTATTCTATTCTACTCTTATATTCCACTCCACTCCACTTCATTCTTATTCCATTCCGTTCTATTTCATTACGCTTCATTGTATTCCACTCCACTCAACACCATTCTGTTCAATTCAGTTGTCTTTCACTATACTTCACTTGCCTTCATTCCATTCCATTCTATTTTCCATTCCACTCCATTCCATCCTATTCAATTCTATTTCATTCTATCTTACTGTATTCCATTACACTTTAATTGATTCTAATATGTTCCTTTCCACTTCATTCTATTGTATTTCTTTCCACTGTATTCCATTCCATTCATTTCCAGTCCATTCTATTTTCACTTCATTCTATACTATTTCTTTCCACTGTATTCCATTCCATTCATTTCCAGTCCATTCTATTTTCACTTCATTCTATACTATTTCTTTCCACTGTATTCCATTCCATTCATTTCCACTCCATTCTATTTCCACTTCATTCTATTCTATTTCCACTGTATTCCATTCCATTCATTTCCACTCCATTCTATTTGCACTTCATTCTATTCTATTTCTTTCCACTGTATTCCATTCCACTCATTTCCACTCCATTCTATTTGCACTTCATTCTATTCTATTTCTTTCCACTGTATGCCATTCCATTCATTTCCACTCCACTCCCTTGACTTCATTGCACTCCATTCCTTCCCACTCTATTGTACTCCACTTCACCCCATTCCACTTACTCCATTCCATTATATTTCAGTCTAGTCAACTCTATTCTGCTTTATTTCACTCCTGTCCTACTCCATTCCATTCCACTCCATTCTGTTCCATTTCACTCCACTCCTATTCTATTTCATTCAGCTCTGTTCTATTCCACTTCACACCATTCTGTTCAATTCAGTTTAATCCAATTCTATTCTTTCTATTCTATTCCATTACATTCTCTCTACTTGTCTCCTATTCTATTCCACTCGCTTTTTTTTTTTTTTTTTTTGAGGTGGAGTCTTGCTCTGTCACCTAGGCTGGAAGCCAGTGGCACGATGTTGGCTCACTGCAACCTCTGCCCCCCGGGTTCAAGGGATTCTCTTGCCTCAGTCTCCTGAATAGCTGGGATTACAGGCATGTGCCACCATGCCCGGCTAATTTTTGTATTTTTAGTAGAGATGGGGTTTCACCATGTTGGTCAGGTTGGTCTCGAAGTCCTGGCCTCAAGTGATCCACCCACCTCAGTCTCCCATATAGAATGGAAATAGTTCCATAGTGGACATCCTACATCACAGGCTACCACGTCCCTGCAGAGCAGTAGGATTTAGCTAGCTATGGTCCTATAGGGGAGAGCTGTTAACTATTCTACATAACCAACAGTATGCAGCCTATAGCATTCACAAGAAGCATGGCAACTCCTGTTGGAGTGGCTTCTCCTATTCAGAGACTGCATAGTCACAAGGCATATTTACCTAGACCCAACACTTTTTCAGTCATGATTCATCCTTGCCCTGATTCTAAGTAAATCAAAGATATTTAAACCTCCCTGTATCCTGAGTTGGTAATAATTAACCAGGTTACCACATTAGTTCAACATACTGACAAGAAAACATAAAAAAGGCATATAATTACTTGGCCTACACACCTTACAATGTGGGGACCATCTTCTATTCTCCTCTGAGGACTTCCACCAGCTGAAGAAACCATGAGACATCCCACAGCAATCCCCTCCTTTCCATTGCAGACAGTGCTAAAAGCACTCCAGGCCTTCAAGCCTGCTGAGCTGTTCTTGGTGTGGTCCTCATAAGCTTGCCTGCCAACTGCACAGCTCTCTCGGAGGAGTCCTCCTCCATGTCACTATTATTAGATAACTGTTATGAGCTGCTTTTCTCCATGTGAATCATCCACATTTTTGCCTATGGGAGAAAATTTAGCCCATACCCCTAAGGACTGATGGATATATTCAGCTAAATAAGACTTCCTAGACATTAAAAATTTTCAAAGGCATGATTATTAATCTCAAATGAATAAGTATAAACTAAACAAAAATAAAATTATTTTTATGTAACACAAAATACTTTTAAAATAGAGTAAATATTAGTCATAAAGAAATCCTTAATTGTTTAAAAAATAGCAATATTGGCCAGGCGCGGTAGCTGAAGCGTGTAATCCCAGCACTTTGGAAGGCCGAGACGGGCGGATCACGAGGTCAGGAGATCGAGACCATCCTGGTTAACATGGTGAAACCCCGTCTCTACTAAAAAATACAAAAAACTAGCTGGGCGAGGTGGCAGGCGCCTGTAGTCCCAGCTACTCGGGAGGCTGAGGCAGGAGAATGGCGTAAACCCGGGAGGCGGACCTTGCAGTGAGCTGAGATCCGGCCACTGCACTCCAGCCTGGGTGACAGAGCAAGACTCCGTCTCAAAAAAAAAAAAAAAAAATTGCAATATTATAAAATTGGTCTTTTTGAAAAAAGAAAAAAAGGGAAACTTCCAAACTTAAAAAAATATTTACCCTTTATTGATATGTAATAGATGTATATATTTTTGGGGTACATGTGATAATTGGATACATTTATATAATCAAATTCTAAATATGTTTTATGAAGTAAATAGAACATTGGTACCAAATACTAACGAAGACAATATCAAAAGAAAAAAACAGCAGATCATTCATATTTATTAACATCAATGAAAAAACCTTTTATAAAATATTAAAACCACGAGCTTATTAAAAATAATAGACTTTCCAGTGAAAGAGATTAACCAGTCTAGAAAAAGAAAAATAGATCCACTTGAAAAACGAATAAATGTATGGTGATATCTAAAGCTGATATCTAAAGCAATGGGGGAAGACATATTAAGACAAGTCATGTGGGAATAACTAGATAGTAATATGGATAAGAATAAATCTTAAATAATTTTATAAACCATAAAAGTAAATGCATGCAAATAGCAAAGTTTCCATATATTCCACTCTAATTTTTTTTTTAAATGCCAGAATAAAATGCATGGATGAATCATTGTATAAATGGGAGCACGGAAAACTTTCTCACTATGTCTCACATCCTGAAACAATGAAGGAAAATATTAATATATTTGACTACATAGAGTTTTTAAACTAATCTGCTTAGTAATACTAAGCATAAGTCACATTTAAGTGTAGTAAAACTAAATATAAGTAAACATAAGTAAAAATTAAGCATGAAGCAAAATTAAGAGAAGGGCAGAGAAAGATGGCAGAAGGCTCCACTAATCATTCTCCCTGCAAGGACACCAATTTAACAACTATCTGCAAAAAAAAGCACCTTTATAAGAACTGAAAATCAAGTGTGACAGTACCTGGTTTTAACTTGCTATTGCTGGAACAGGCATTGAAGAGGTAGGAAAAACAGTATTGAATCACAAACACCGTCCCTGCCCCGTTCCCAAGCAGCTGTGGCATGGTGCGAAGAGTGATTCTGTGCACTGGGGAGACGCAAGTGCAACAATTGTGAGGCATTGAACTCAGTGCTGCCCTGTTAGAGCAGAAAACAAAAAGGGACAAAACTCAGCTGATGCCCATCAATGGAAGGCTACATAAATAAGTTCTAGCCAGAGGGAAATCGCCAATCCCAGCAGTCAGAACCTGCAAGCCTCACCGCCACAGGCTAAAGTGCTCCAGGGCCCTAAATATACTTGAAAGGCAATCTAGGCTTCAAGGGCTGCAACTCCCAGGCAAGTTCCAGTGCTGAACTGGGCTCATAGCCAGTGGGCTGTGGGGGCACATGACCTACTGAGACACCAGCTGGAGCAATTAAGGGAGTGCTGGCGTTACCCCTTCCCTACACCCAGGCTGCAGAGTTTGTAGTTCTAAAAAATGAATACTTACTTCCACTTGAGGAGACGAAAGGGAAGAGTGGGAGGACTTTGTCTTGCACCCTGGATACCAACTCAACCACAGTAGAACAGGGTACCAGTCACAGTTGTGAGGCCCCCTTTCCAAGGCTTGGCTCCTGGGCATTTCTAGACACACATGAGTTCAGAAGGGAACCCAGTACCTTGAAAGGAAGAACACAGCCCTGCCAGGAATCATCACCTGCTAACTGAAGAGCCCTTGGGCCCTGAATAAGAAGCAGTGATACCCAGGCAGTATGTCATGGTGAGATTCTGAGATGTTCTGGCTTCAGGTGAGACTCAGCACATTGCCATCTGTGTGGCTAAGGGGCAAGACTCCTGCTTGAGAAAAGCAGACGGAAAAGTAAAGGGGACTTTATTTTGCACCTTAGGTATCAGGTTGGCCACAAGGGAGTAGAGCACCAAGCAAGCTCTTGGGGTCCTCAATTCAAGGACTTGGCTTTTTTATGGTGATATGGCTTGGATCTGTGTCCTCACCCAAATCTCATGTTAGGTTGTAATTCCTAAAGTTGGAGGTGGGGCCTGGTGAGAGGTGACTAGATCGTGGGGGTGGTTTCTCATGAATAATTTAATACTATCCCGCCTTGGTATTGTCATCACAATAGTGAGTGAGTTCTCATGAGATCTGGTTATTTAAAAGCATGTAGCCTCTCCCTCATCTTTCTCTTGCTGCTATGGCCATGTGACATGCCTGCTCCCCCTTCATCTTCCACCATGACTGTAAGTTTCCTGAGGCCTCCCAAGAAGCTGAGTAGCTGCCAGCATCATGCTTCCTGTACAGCCTGTGGAACCCTGAGCCAATTGAGCCTCTTTTTATTATACAATAACCAGTTTCAGATATTTGTTTATGGCAATGCAAGAACAGCCCAATACAGAAAATTGGTACTGAGGAGTGGGGCATTACTATAAAGATACCTGAAAATGTGAAGTGACTTTGAAACTGGGTAACAGACAGAAGTTGGAAGAGTTTGTAGGGTTCAGAAGAAGACAGGAAGATGATGGAAAGTTTGGAATATCCTACAGATTGGTTAAATGGTTGTATCCAAAGTGCTGATAGTGATAGGGACATGAAAGTCCAGGCTGTCAGATGGAAATGAGGAGCTTATTAAGAAATGGAGCAAAGTTAACTTTCTTTATGCCATAGCAAAGAACTTGGCTGCTTTGTGTCTCTGCCCTAGAAATTTGTGGAGCTTTGAACTTGAGAATGATGATTTAGTATATCTGGTGGTAGAAATTTCTGAACAACAAAACATTCAAGAAGTAGAGTGGCTGCTTCCAAAAACCTGTGCTCATATGCATGAGCAAAGAAATGATCTAAAGTTAGAATTTATATTTAAAGGGGATGCAGAGCATAACAGTTTGGAAAATTTGCAGCATGGTCATGTGGTAAACAAGAAAAGCCCCAAAATTGGCTAGCCATATGCAGAAAACTGAAACTGGACCCCTTCCTTACACCATATATAAAAATTAACTCAAGATGGATTAAAGACTTACATGTAAAACCCAAAACCAGAAAAACCCTAAAAGAAAACCTAGGCAATATCATTTAGGACATAGGCATGGGCAAAGACTTCATGACTAAAACACCAAAAACAATTGCAGCAAAAGCCAAAATTTACAAATGGGATCTAATTAAACTAAACGGCTTCTGCACAGAAAAAGAAACTATCATCAGAGTGAACAGACATCTTACAGAATGGAAGAAGATTTTTGCAATCTACCCACCTGACAAAGGTTTAATATCCAGAATCTACAAGGAACTTAAACAAATCTACAAGAAAAAAACAAGCCCATCAAAAAGTGGGCAAAGCATATGAACAGACACTTCTCAAAAGAAGACATCTATGTGGCCAACAAACATATTAAGAAAAGCTCAACATCACTGATCGTCAGAGAAATGCAAATCAAAACCATAATGAGATACCATCTCATGCCGGTCAGAATGGCGATTTTTAAAAAGTCAGGAAACAACGGATGTCATAGAGGGTGTGGAGAAATAGGAACGGTTTTACACTGTTGGTGGGAGTGTAAATTAGCTCAATCATTGTGAAAAACAGTATGGTGATTCCTCAAGGATGCAAAACCAGAAATGCCATTTGACCCAGCAATCCCATTACTGGGTATATACCCAGAGGAATATAAATCACTCTACTATAAAGACACATGCACACATATGCTTATTGCAACACTGTTTACAACAGCAAAGACATAGATCAAACCCAAATGCCCATCAATGATAGACTGGATAAAGAAAATGTGGCACATATACACCATAGAATACTATGCTACCATAAAAAGGAATGAGATAATGTCCTTTGCAGGGACATGGATGAAGCTGGAAGCCATCATCCTCAGCAAACTGACACACAGGAAGAGAAAACCAAACACTGCATGTTCTCATAAGTGGGAGTTGAACAATGAGAACACATGGACACAGAGAGGACACACACTAGGGCCTGCTGGGGACTGTGGGGTGAGGGGAGGGAACTTAGAAGATGGGTCAATAGGTGCAGCAAACCACCATGACACATGTATACCTATGTAACAAACCTACACATTCTGCATGTGTATTCCTTTTTTTTTTTTTTTTTTTTAAGAAGAAATAAAAAAAAAGTCCATTTCAGGGGAAGAATTCAAGCATGCTATAGAAATTTGCATAAGTAAAAATGAGTCAAATGCTGATAGCTAAGACGATAGGGAAAAGGCCTCAAAAGCATTTCAGAGACTTGGCAAGAGGCTCTCCCATCACAGGCCCAGAGGCCTAGGAGGGAAAAATGATTTTATGGACCATGACCAGGGCTCACCCTGCACAGCCTTGGAATATAACTCCCTGCATCCCAGCCATTCCAGCTCCAGCCTTGGCTCCAGCCTTGGCTCAAAAAGGCCTAGGCACAGTTCAGGCCACTGCTTCAGAGGGTGCAAGCTGTAAGTCTGGTGGCTTCCACATGGTGTTAAGCCTGTTGGTGTACAGAATACAAGAGTCGAGGCCTAGAAGCCTCTGCCTAGATTTCAGAGAATATATGGGAAAGCCTGGGTATTTAGGTAGAAGTCTGCTACAGAGGCAGATCCCACATGGGGAACCTCTACTAGGGCTGTGTGGAGGGGAAATGTGCAGCCCCCACACAGAGTCCCCACCAGGGCACTGCCTAGTGGAGTTGTAAGAAGGGGGCCACCATCCTGTAGACCCTGGAATGGTAGATCCACTGGCAGCTTGCTCCCTGCATCTGGAAAAGCTGCAGGCAATCAACACCAGTTCATGAGATCAGCCACTGGGGGCAAACCCTGCAAAGTCACAGGTGGAGCTGCCCAGGGTCTTGGGAGCCCATCCCTTGCACCAGTGTGCTACGGATTTGAGACATAAAGTCAAAAGAGATTATTTTGGAGCTTTAAGATTTACGACTGCCCTGCTGTGTTTCAAACTTGCATGGGGCAAGGAGCCCCTTTCTTTTGGCCAATGTCTCCCTTTTACAAAAGGATTATTTACCCAATGCCTATGTCCCCATTTTATCTTGAGAATAACTAACTTCTTTTTGATTTTACGAGTTCATAGGTGAAAGAGGCTTGCTTTGTCACAGATGAGAATTTGGACTTTGGACTTTTGAGTTAATGCTAGGATGAGTTTGGACTTTGGGGCACTGTTGGGAAGGCATGATTATGTTTTGCAATGTAAGAATAAAATAACACAGATGGCATTTCTGGATGTGCCCTGGACCAGAGGGGAGCCTGTTGCCCTGAAGGGTGAGTCTAGGTCAGGCAAAATTTACCACAAGCTGAATGGAGAGCCCTTGGGCCTTCAGGGAACATCAGTGGCAGTCTTGCAGTACTGCCCATGGGCCAGTGGCAGTGGCCATGGGGTGAGGCTCCTCTGCCTTTGGAAAAGAGAGGAAAAGTGGGAAGGACTACATCTTGTGGCTGGAGTGCTAGCTCAGCTGCAGAACAATATCACACTAGGTAGTCTTCTAAGGTTTTTGACATTAGTCCCTGCCTCCCAGACAGCACCTCTGGACATGTCCCTGGCCTGGAGGAGCTCACCACGCTGAAGGAACAAACACAGGATTGGCTGACTTTGCCACATGCTGATTGTGGAGCCCCAGAGCTTTGAGCAAACAAAGGCCGTAGCGAGAAAGGGGTTACAGCAGGCCTTGGGTAAGACCCAGTTCTGTGTTTGTTTTGGGACTGACCCAGCACAGCTTTAGAAGTGGTGGCCATAGGGGTACTTGTGTCACTCCACTGCCAGCTCTAGGTGGCTCAGAACAGAGAGAGACTGTTTAGAAGAAAGTAAGAAAAGAAAACCAGAGTCTTTGCCTTGTAAATCAGAGAATCCTTCCAGATCTTGTGCAAGACCATCAAGGCAGTACTTCCATGAGTCTGCAAGCACCACAGCATCAGTGGGCTTAGGGTGCCCCCTAAAGCAGATACAACTTAGATCATAACGCCCAAGTCCTTTTGAATGTCTGAAAAGCCTTCCCAAGAAGAATGGGAACAAACAAGCCCAGACTATAAAGACTACAATAAATACCTAATTATTTAATGTCTAGGCACAGACAAACATTTACAAGTATCAAGATCATCCAGGAAAACATGACCTCACCAAATGAACTAAATAAGGCAACAGAGATCAATCCTGGAGAAACAGAGATATGTGGCCTTTCAGACAGAGAATTCAAAATAGATGTGTTAAAGGAATGCAAAGAAATTCAAGATAATACAGAAAAGGAATTCAGAATTCTATCAGATAAATTTAAAAAAGAGGTTGAGCCGGGCGCGGTGGCTCACGCCTGTAATCCCAGCACTTTGGGAGGCCGAGGCGGGCGGATCACAAGGTCAGGAGATCGAGACCACGGTGAAACCTCGTCTCTACTAAAAATACAAAAAATTAGCTGGGCGCGGTTGTGGGCGCCTGTAGTCCCAGCTACTCGGGAGGCTGAGGCAGGAGAATGGCGGGAACCCGGGAGGCGGAGCTTGCAGTGAGCTGAGATCCGGCCACTGCACTCCAGCCTGGGCGACAGAGTGAGACTCCGTCTCAAAAAAAAAAAAAGAGGTTGAAATAATTAAAAACAATCAAGCAGAAATCCTAGAAGTGAAAAATGCACTTGGCACACTAAAACATGCATTAGAATTTGTTAATAGCAGAATTGATCAAGCAGAAGAAAGAATTAGTGAGCATAAAGACAGGCTGTTTTAAAATATGCAGTCAGAGGAGACTAAAGAAAAAAAGAATAAAAAAGAATTAGGCACATCTATAAGATCTAGAAAATAGCCTCCAAAGGGCAAATCTGAGAATTGTTGGCTATAAAGAGGAGGTAGAGAAAGATAGAGGTAGAAGGTTTATACAGAGAAACAACACAGAACTCCCCAAACCTAGAGAACATATCAATATCCAACTAAAGAAGGTTACGTATTAGATCAAGCAGACTTAACCCAAAGACGACTACCTCAAGGCATTTAATAATCAAACTCCCAAAGGTCAACAATAAAGAAAGGATCCTAAAAGAAGCAAGAGAAAAGAAACAACACTCAATAGAGCTTCAATATGTCTGGCAGCAGACTTTTTAGTGGAAACCTTATAAGCCAGAAGAGAATGGCATGATTTATTTAACGTGCTGAACAAGAAGGGGGAAAAAACCAAAAATCAAAAAACGACTTTTATCCCAGAGTAGTATATCTGGCAAAGATATCCTCCAAATATTTGAAGAATATTTGGGAGGGAGAAATATGACTTTCCCAGACAAACAAAAGCTAAGAGATTTCATCAACACCAGAACTGTCCTCCAAGAAATGCCAAAGGGATTACTTCAATCAGAAAGAAAAGAATGTGGCCGGGCACAGTGGTTCACACCTGTAATCCTTGCACTTTGGGAGGCCAAGGTGAGTGGATCACCTGAAGTCAGGAGTTCAAGACCAGCCTGGCCAACATGTTGAAACCCCATCTCTACTAAAAATACAAAAAGTAGCTGGATGTGGTGGTGGGCACCTGTAATCCCAGCTACTCTGGAGGCTGAGGCAGGAGAATTGCTTGAACCCAGGAGGTGGAGGAGGTTGCAGTGAGCAGAGATCATACCACTGCACTCCAGTGAAAGAAAGAAAAAGAAAGAGAGAGAGAAGAAAGAAAAAGAAAGAGGAAGGAAGGAAGAAAGAAAGATTGGTTTGTTGGTTAAGGGGCAATAAGAAATCATCTGAAGGCACAAAACTACTGTTAATAGTAAATACACAAAGAAGCACAGAATATTATAACACTGTTACTGTGGTGTGTAAATTACTATTTTTAAACATTTATTTATTTTTACTAGAAAGTCAAGGACAATGTGTAAATTATTCTTAAGAAGAAAAATTAAATGATGTCCCAGCACCTACATAGCACCAGGCTCTCCCCAAGAGTCTCCCCAGCAAAAAGGGCCTCCCAGACCATACTATTGTTGGTGAGTTGTTTTGTCTTCATATATAGGATAGACTTCATATTCTCATTTTCAGTGGTTGTAACATGGATAAACAACCCTCTATTGGTATGGTTCCATATGCTTGTGGTCAATAGCTATGCCACAATTAGTCCTTTTTTTTTTTTTTTTTTTTTGAGACGGAGTCTTGCTCTGTCGCCCAGGCTGGAATGCAGTGGCCGGATCTCAGCTCACTGCAAGCTCCGCCTCCCGGGTTTACGCCATTCTCCTGCCTCAGCCTCCCGAGTAGCTGGGACTACAGGCGCCCGCCACCTTGCCCGGCTAGTTTTTTGTATTTTTTAGTAGAGACGGGGTTTCACCGGGTTAGCCAGGATGGTCTCGATCTGCTGACCTCGTGATCCGCCCGTCTCGGCCTCCCAAAGTGCTGGGATTACAGGCTTGAGCCACCGCGCCCGGCCAATTAGTCCTTTAGTGTTAATCTATGCTGATAAGCAAATATTCAAGATTGTTCAGACTCTTTGGAGGAGAATAATTAAGGTTTTTCAAAAGTGATGAAAATTTACAACTAGAAATGCATTTGATAGTCCCCCAAATAGTTTTACATGTTGCATAGGGTATTTCTCTGAATACATTCATTAAGGTTATTACTAACCCTGTGTTGTATCAATTATAACAATCTTTGTAATATGATTAATATGATTAGCAAATGCAATTGAGTAAATTGTGCACATCAATCATATGTCTATAAGGATTTTGTTTCTTTGCTTTCTTTTTTTTTTTTGAGACGGAGTCTTGCTCTGTCACCCAGGCTGAAGTGCGGTGGCTCCATCTCGGCTCACTGCAAGCTCCACCTCCCGGGTTCCCACCATTCTCCTGCCTCAGCCTCCCGAGTAGCTGGGACTACAGGCGCCGCCACCACACTTGGCTAGTTTTTTGTATTTTTAGTAGAGACGGGGTTTCACTGTGTTAGCCAGGATGGTCTCCATCTCCTGACCTCGTGATCTGCCCACCTCGGCCTCTCAAAGTGCTGGGATTACAGGCTTGAGCCACCGCGACTGGCCACACTATTCTCGTTTGTATATAAATATCCCGTTTTATTTGTCACACTTTTTTGATCTCCCATATGTATCTCCAATTCCCAACTTTGTTATTTCTTTGTTTTTATTTTTACTTATTTATATATATATATTTTTTTGAGACAGGATTTCTCTCTGTGCCCTAGCCTGGGGTGCAATGGCACAATCATGTCTCACTGCTCCCTCGACCTCCTGGGCTCAAATGGTCCTCCCACCTCAGCCTCTGAATAGTTGGGATTAGAGGCACACGCCACCACACCTGGCTAATTAAAAAATTTTTTTTGTAGAGACAGGGTCTCGCTATGTTGCTGAGGCTGGTCTCAAATTCCTCTGGCTCAAGTACTCCTCTTGCCTTGGCCTCTCAAAGTGTTGGATTATAGGTATGAGCCATCCTTCCTGATCTGACTTTATCATTTCTATAAAATTCAAAGTCTTTATTTCAAATATTGTATCTTTGTTTTCCCTCTTCTCTACTTACGAATTTTCTTTTTTTTTTTTTTTTTTGACGGAGTCTCGCTCTGTCACCCAGACTGGAGTGAGCTGCGCCATCTTGGCTCACTGCAAGCTCCGCCTCCCGGGTTCCCGCCATTCTCCTGCCTCAGCCTCCCGAGTAGCTGGGACTACAGGCGCCCGACACCTCGCCCGGCTAGTTTTTTGTATTTTTTAGTAGAGATGGGGTTTCACCGTGTTAGCCAGGATGGTCTCCATCTCCTGACCTCGTGATCCGCCCGCCTCGGCCTCCCAAAGTGCTGGGATTACAGGCTTGAGCCACCGCGCCCGGCCTACTTCTGAATTTTCAACATGATTTAAATTAGACCTGCTCATTTGATTATTTGTATCTCCTAATCTCTTTCATATATTTTAGATCTCTCTGCTTTCTCAGCTGCATTCTAAACATTTTATTCAGCCAAGTAGCTTAGTTATCATTTTACCTGAAGTCTGTATCAACTGCCATTTAACAATTCAATTTATTTTCATGGCTTTGATGCCAGTTTATTTATTTTTTATATTTGTATGTTGATACATAATATGTGTACATATTTATGTCATATGTATAATATTTTGTTATATGCATACAGTGTATAATGATCAAGTTGGTGTATAGGGTATTCATCAACCCAAATTTTTATTTTTAATGTTACAAAAATTTTTTGGAGATAGGGTTTCACTCCCTCACCCAGGCTGGAGTGCAGTGGTGTAATCATGGCTCACTGTAGTCTCAACCCCCTGGGCTGAAGAAATTTTCCCACCTCAGCCTCCTAAGTAACTGGGACTGCAGGTGTATACCACCACACCTGGCTGATTATTATTATTGTTTTTGTAGAGTTGGGATATCATTCTTGCTCAGGCTAGTCTCAAAATCCTGGCCTCAAATATCCCACTCCCTTGACCTCCCAAAGTGCTGGGATTACAGAAATGAGTGAGAGTGTCCAGCCTGTTATTTCTATGTGTTGGAAACCTTTCAGTTCTCTATTCAAGCTATTTTGAAATATACAATACATTGTAATATATAGTCAGTTACTCTGCTATCAAATAATAAAACATTTCTTTTATCTAACTGTATGTTTGTACCCATTAACAACCTCTCTTCTTCCATCAGCACCCATCTACACATACTTCTCAGTCTCTGGTAGCTATCATTTTTCTCTCTATTTCCATGAGATCAACTTTTTTTGCTCCCACATATAAGTGAAACTATTCAATATTTGTCCTTCTGTGCCTGGCATATATCACTTAACAAAATGACATCCATTTATATCCATGTTGCTGCAAATAACAAAATTTCAGTTTTTTTAAAGGCATAGTAGTAGTTTATTGTGCACATACACTACATTTTCATTCATTGATGGACAATTTGGTTGATCTCATGTCTTTGCTATTGTAAATACTGTTGTGATAAACATGCAAATGTAGGCATCCCTTTGATATATGGATTTCCTTTTCTTTTGATAAATACCCAGTAGTGGGATTGCTAGATGCTATGGTAGTTTTTTTTTGTTTTGTTTTCTTTTTTTTCTTTTTTTTTTTTGTAGAAATCTCTATACTCTTTTTCCATAGTGGCTGTACTGACTTACATTGCCACCAACAGTATATAAGTTTTATTTTCTCCACATTCTTGCCAACATCTCTTATGTTTTCCTTTTAATAATAGTCATTTTAACTGGGGTAAGATGATATCTCATTCTGGTTTTGATTTATATTTCCCTTGTGACTGGTAATGTTGAGCATTAAAAAAAAACCTGTTAGCCATTTGCACTTCTTCTTTTGCAAGATGTCTATTTATGTCCTTTGCGCACTTTTTAATGTGATTGCTTTTTACTATTTGAGTATATTTTGGATGTTAGTTCTTTGTCAGATGAATAGTTTGCAAATATTTTCTCCCATTCAACAAGCTGTTTCTTTGCTACATTGATTGTTTTCTTTGCCTTGTAGAAGGTTTTTTATTTAATAATATTTTCGCATTTGTCTGCTTTTGTTTTTGTTTTCATTGTGTGTGTTTTTGGTGTCTTAGCCATAAAATATTTGCCTAAACTAATGTTCTGAAGTGTTTTCTGTGTATTTTTATCTAATAGTTTCATAGTTTCAGGTCTTAGGTATAAGTTCATAATTCATCTTCAGTTGGTTTTTGTTTATGGTGAGAAATAGGGGTCCAGTTTCATACTTTTGCATGTAGATATCCAGTTTTCCCAGCACCATTAATTGAAAATAATGTCCAACACCCAGTGTATGTTCTTGGAGCCTTTGTGGAAAACCAGTTGGCTGTAAATACATGGATTTATTTCTCAGTTCTATACTCTGTTCCATTGGACTATGTGTCTTTTAAACTCAATACCATGCTATTGTTGTTACTTTTGCCTTTTAATATATTTTATTTACTTTTCTTTTTCTCTTTTTCTTTCTTTTGGTTTTAATTTTTGTGGGTACATAGTAGGTATACATATTTATGGGGTACATGAGATGGGGTGTGATACAGGCATGCAATGTGAAATAATCACAGCATAGAGAACGGGGCATCTGTCCCCTCAAGCATTTATCCTTTGAATCACAAACAACCCAATTACACCCTTTAAATTATTTTAAAATGTACAATTAAATTATTATTGACTATAGCCACCCTGTTGTGGCATCAAATAGTAGGTCTTATTCATTGCTTCTAATTATTTTTTGTATCCATTAACAATCCTCACCTCCCCCCAACACACATCCCTCAATGACCCTTCCAGTCTCTGGAAACCATCCTTCAACTCTCTATGTCCATGGATTCAATTGTTGTGATTTTTAGATCGCACAAATAAGTGAGAACATATGACATTTAGCTCTCTGTGCCTGGATTATTTAATTAAACATAATGATGTCCAGTTCCATTCATGTTGTTGCAAAGGACTGAATCTCATTCTTTTTTTTTTTTTTTTTTTGCTTAATAATACTCCATTGTGTATATGTACCATGTTTTTTAAGATTTAGTTTTTATTTCAATATGCCTTGGGGAACAGGTGGTGTTTGATTACATGAATAAATTCTTTAGTGGTGATTTCCGAGATTTTGGTATACCCATCACACAAGTAGTGTACACTGTGCCCAATGTGTAGTCATTTATCCCTCACCCTCCTTCCACCCTTTCCCCCAAGTTCCCAAAGTCCATTGTATCATTCTTATGCTTTTGTGTTCTCATAGCTTAGCTCCCACTTATGAGTGAGAACATACGATGTTTGGTTGTCCATTCCTGAATTACTTTACTTAGAATAATAGTCTCCAATTCCATTCAGGTTGCTGCAAATGCCATTATTTCATTGGCTGAGGTAATATTCCATGGTATATATGTACCACATTTTCTTTATCCATTTGTTGGTTGATGGGACATTTTTTTCTGCAGTTGCGAATTGTGCTGCTATAAACATGCATGGGCAAATATCTTTTTCATATAATGACTTCTTTTCCCCTGGGTAGATACCCAGTAGGATTGCTGGATCAAATGGTAGATCTACTTTTAGTTCTTTAGGGAATCTCCACGTTGTTTTCCATCCTGGTTGTACTAGTTTACATTCCCATCAGCCATGTAAAAGTGTTCCCATTTCACCACATCCACGCCAACATATATTATTTTTTGATTTTTTTATTATGGCCATTCTTGCAGGAGTGGGGTGGTATTGCATTGCAGTTTTGATCTCCATTTCCCTAATAATTAGGGATGTTGAGCATTTTTCCATAGCTTCTTGGCCATTTGTCGATCTGTTTTTGAGATTTCATGTCCTTAGCCCACTTTTTGATGGGATTATTTGTTTTGTTCTTGCTGATTTCTTTGTAGATTCTGGATATTAGTCTTTTGTCAGATGTAGAGATTGTGAAAATTTTCTCCCACTCTGTAAGTTGTCTGTTAACTCTGCTGATTCTTTTGCTCTGCCAAAACTTTTTAGTTTAATGAAGTCCCAACTATTTATCTTTGTTTTTGTTGCATTTGCTTTTGGGTTCTTGGTCATGAAGTTTTTGCCTAAGTCAATGTCTAAAAGGGTTTTGCTTTTTTTTATGGTGCCAATTTTAAACAGTTTTTATTTAAGACACTGATTTTCTGGTTAAAATACAGTATTTATAAAGTGCAATGTTATTTCCTTCCCCTGTGCATATGTTCCATATTCAAGTATTGAGAATGCCCAGTAACTTACTATAGTAGCTGGACTTTTAAAAACTGCCACAGAATTTGCTGCAAATTTAGGTCCTTCAATGTTTTAAAATGTGTGGAACAATGCTACGTCTATACTTAGCTTAATCAACCTCTTCAATGGTGGGCCCTGAGGAAGCACTATCAGAGGGAGGACCTCCACCACCAGGGAGTCCCCCAGGCATTCCTCCTGGCATGCCTCCTGCACTCTGGTACACTTGGTAATGATGGAGTTACGGACTTTCTCCAGCTCTTTCTGCTGATGTTCAAATTCTTTCTTCTCAGCAGTCTGATTCTTATTGAGCCAGTTGATAATTTTATTACACTTGTCCAGAATCTTCTGTTTGTCTTCATCATTAATCTTGCCTTGAAGTTTCTCATCTTCGACAGTTGCTTTCACGTTGAATACATATGACTCAAGTGAATTCTTAGATGATACTTCATCCCTCTGCTTCTCATCTTCAGCTCTGTACATCTCAGCTTCCTGGACCATACATTCAATGTCTTCCTTGCTCAAACGGCCCTTGTCATTAGTGATAGTAATCTTGTTCTCTTTTCCTGTACTCTTGTCCACAGCAGAGACATTGAGCATCAATGTCAAAAGTTGGCATCAATGTCAAAAGTGACTTCAATCTGAGGAACATCACAGGGTGCAGGAAGTATGCCTGTGAGTTCACACTTGCCAAGCAGGTTATCCTTGGTCATGGCACGCTCACCTTCATAAACCTGAATAAGCACACCAGGCTGGTTGTCAGAATAGGTAGTGAAGGTCTGTGTCTGCTTGGTAGGAATGGTAGTATTACGCTTGATGAGGACAGTGATGACTCCACCAGCAGTTCCAATACTGAGGGCAAGAAGAGAGACATCTAAGAGCACCAAATCTTGGACATTTTCAGACTTGTCTCCAGATAGGATGGCTACCTGGACAGCTGCACCATAAGCAAGAACTTCACCAGGATTGATGCTCTTATTTGGTTCTTTTCCATTGATGAAGTCTAGGAGAAGCTTCTGAATCTTGGGGATATGAGTAGAACTACCAAACAGGACAATATCATGAATCTGTGACTTATCCAGTTTGGCATCTTGAAGGGCTTTCTCTGTGAGGTCTAGGGTGCTATGGAACAGGTCGGCATTCTGTTCTTCAAATTGGGCATGGGCACTGGACGTATAGAAGTTGATTCCTTCACAGAGAGAATCAATCTCAATACTGGCCTGGGTGCTGGAAGAGAGAGTATGCTTAGCATGTTCACAAGCAGTGTGGAGGCATCTTACAGCTCTCTTGTTCTCACTGATGTTCTTCTTATGCTTGCACTTGAACTCATCAATCAAATGGTTGACATTCAATTGTCAAAGTTTTCTCCACCCAAGTGGGTGTTTCTGACTGTAGATTTAACTTCAAAGATTCCATCCTCAATAGTGAGGAATGACACAGCAAAAGAGTCACCTCTCAGGTCAAAGATCAGCACGTTTCTTTCAGCTCCAACCTTTTTGTCTAAGTCATAAGCAATAGCAGCAGCAGTTGGCTCATTGATAATTCTAAGTACATTGAGACCAGCAATAGTTCCAGCATCTTTGGAACCTGACGCTGAGAGTCATTAAAGTAAGCTGGCACTGTGACCATAGCATTGCTAACAGTATTGCCAAGGTATGCTTCTGCAATGTCCTTCATCTTTATTGGAACCATAGAGGGCACCTCCTCTGGGTAGAAGCTTTTGGTCTCTGCCTTGTATTCCACTTGGACCTTGGGCCCGCCAGCATCATTCAACATGAGGGGCCAATGCTTCATATCAGACTGGATAACAGCATCATCAAATCTGCATCCAATCAGACATTTGGCATCAAAAACCATGTTGGTGGGGTTCATTGCAACTTGATTCTTTGTGGCACCACGGATCAATCATTCCGTGTCTGTAAAGGCGACATAGCTTGGAGTGGTTCTGTTTCCCTGATCATTGGCAATTATCTCTACTTTTCTGTGCTGGAAAACACCCACACAAAAGTAGGTGGTGCCAATATCAATATCAACTGCAGGTCCCTTCAACATGGCTGCTGGTGTGTAGACCTGGCTCCAACTACAAAGAAAGACACAGAAACCCTGAGAGCTGCAGGTGAGTTCAGTGACAGAAGGGTTTTTTCTGATGTCATCTTGTAGAAGCTTTATGGTGTCAGGTCTTAGATTTAAGTCTTTGATCCATCGTGGATTGACTTTTTTTATAAGGGGAGAGGTGAGGATCCAGTTTCATTCTTCTACATGTGACTTGCCAGTTATCCCAGCACCATTTGTTGAATAGGGTGTCCTTTCCTCACTTTATGTTTTTGTTCGGTTTTTTGAAGATCAGTTGGCTGTAAGTATTTCGTTTTACTTCTTGGTTCTCTATACTCTTCCATTGGTCTATGTGCCTATTTTTATACCAGTACCTTGCTGTTTTGGTGACTATGGCCTTACAGTATAGTTTGAAGTTGGATAATGTGATGCTTCCAGATTTGTTCTTTTTGCTTCATCTTGCTTTGGCTATGCAGGCCCTTTCTTGGTTCTCAAGTGATCCTCCTGCCTTGGCCTCCCAAAGTTCTTGGATTACAGGCATGAACCACTGCACCCAGCATTTGCCCACTTTTAAATGAGGTTTTGGGGGGTTTTTGTTGTTGTAAATTTGTTTGAGTTCTTTATAGATGCTGAATATTAGACATTTGTCAGATGCATAGTTCACAAATATTCCCTCCCATTCTGTAGATTGTCTGTTCACTCTGTTGATAGTTTATTTTGATAGGCAGAAGCTCATAAGTTTAATTAGATCCCATTTGTCAATTTTTGCTTTTGTTGTGATTGCTTTTGGCATCTTCATCATAAAAATTTTGCTCATTCTTATGTCCAGAACAGTATTGCCTAGGTTGTCTTCCAGGGATTTTATAGTTTGGGTTTTACATTTAAGTTTTTAATCAATCTTGAGTTAATTTTTTTATATCTTGTAAAAAAAAAAAGAGGTCCAGTTTCAGTCTTCTGCATGTGGCTACCAGTTATTCAAGCACAATTTATTCAATAGGGAGTTCTTTCCCTGTTGTTTGTTTTTGTCAGCTTTGTGGAAGATCAGATGCTTGTAGGTGTGTGGCCTTATTTCTGGGCTCTCTATTCAGTTCCACTGGTATGTCTGTCTATTTTTGTACCAATACTGTGCTGTTTTGATTAATGTAGCCCTCTACTATAAAGTTGAGTGGTTTGATCCCTCCAGCTTTGTTCTTTTTGCTTAAGATTGCCTTAGCTGGCCGGGCGCGGTGGCTCAAGCCTGTAATCCCAGCACTTTGGGAGGCCGAGACGGGCGGATCACGAGGTCAGGAGATCGAGACCATCCTGGCTAACATGGTGAAACCCCGTCTCTACTAAAAAATACAAAAAACTAGCCGGGCGCGGTGGCGGGCGCCTGTAGTCCCAGCTACTCGGAAGGCTGAGGCAGGAGAATGGCGTGAACCCGGGAGGCGGAGTTTGCAGTGAGCAGAGATCCGGCCACTGCACTCCAGCCTGGGCGGCAGAGCGAGACTCCGTCTCAAAAAAAAAAAAAAAAAAAAAAAAGATTGCCTTAGCTATTCCGGTTCATTTATGGTTCTATATGAATTTTAAAACAGATTTTGTTCTAGTTCTGTGGAGAATGTCATTGTTAGTTTAATAAGAATAGCACTGAACCTGTAAATTGCTTTTGGCAACATGGCCATTTTAGTGATACTGATTCTTCCTATCCATGAGCAGGGAATTGTTACTGCTGAGGGTTGTTGTCCAGATTCTTGGCATTTTGAACAAATAATTGGACAAAACACACAAACACAACAAGGCAACAAAAGCAGAGATTTATTTTAAATGAAAGTACACTCCACAGAGTCAGGGGAGGCTCAAGCAAGCAGCTCAAGAGCATTGGTTACAGAATATTTTGGGGTTTAAACGCCCTCTAGAGATTTCCCATTGGTTCACTCTATGCAAATAAAGTAGTGGGCCATGACCAGTCTGATTGGTTGTGGGAAGGGACCAATCAGAGGCACTTACATTTTCCAACTGCCACGCAGCAACTGCCACAAAGAAAAAGGAGGAATTGAAAGCGGAATAGCCTGTGATGTCCAGTCAGCATGAATCAGCCTTAGGTTCCCTGCCTCCAGACCCTATTCTCCTGCCTCAGAATGTTTTCCCGTTTGTTTGTGTCATCCCTGATTTCTTTGAACAGAGCCAAACCATATCACGTGGGGTGCATGATTGTTCTTGGTGTCCATTGATTTTTTTTTTCCCAATGCAGCTGCTGGTGCAATTTTCACATTACCCTGTGATAACAGCTTGGATCTTGTAAGCTAACACCAAGAACAACCATGCACCCCATATGATATGGTTGGGCTCTGTGTCCCCACCCAAATCTTATCTCCAATTGTAATCCCCACATGTCAAGGGAGGGATTACAATTGGGCAGAGGGATCATTGAATCATGGGGGTGGTTTCCCCCATGCTGCTCCTATGACAGTGAGTGAGTTCTCACAAGATCTAATGGTTTTATAAGTGTTGGAAGTTCCTCCTTCACTCCTTTCTCTCTCCTGCTGCCATGTAAGACATGCCTGCTTCCCCTTCCACCATGATTGTAAGTTTTCTGAGGCCTTCCCAGCCATGTGGAACTGTGAGTCAATTAAACTTTTTCTTTTATAAATGACCCAGTCTTGGGTAATTCTTTCTAGCAGTGTGAAAATGGACTAATACCACACGTGAGTATTTGGGACCTCACAAGCACAGCTGGTGAGGGCTCAAAGCCAGATGGTTTCATTTCCTCTCTCTTGTGCTTCTCTCTGACTGGTAGAAAATTGGTGAATCACAAAAACATATTTAAAATGGCAACTATGTGAGGCTTGCAAATATGGGGAAGTGAACAAAAAAAGTAATATTTAAAAAGTAGAACACAAAAGAGTTTGCACAGTCTTATTTAAGCTGTGCCATACATGTTCATAAACAAGTTTGCAAGATAATTTGAAAATTATTACAATTTTCAAATACAACGTATTCTTTCAGTTTAAGTTTAAAAGCATGCATTTAGAAACAAATTGATACTAAAAAAAAAAAAAAACAAAAAAAACCTTAGCCATCCAAAATCTTCAAATATCCCGAACAAGTCTTTTTGTAAAGGTGTCTATAAGCCAGATTTTACTATACTTTGAAAACTTGTAATAAATAATGCAGTTGACAAAATAATCTACACCGACATAGAAATAATCAATTTTTAAAAATTATTATTATACTTTAAGTTCTAGGGTACATGTGCACAATGTGCAGGTTTGTTACATAGGTATACATGTGCCATGTTGGCTTGCTGCACCCATCAACTCATCATTTACATTAGGTAATTGTCGTAATACTATATATATAATCACTCATAGTTATATAATATTGTACATATTATTACATAGGTATGCAGGTCCTCAACTAATGTTATTTTGTTCAGTGTCATTTAGTTATGTGGGTGAGAAAAAAAAAATCAATTCCTGGCCAAGGCCACTGTCTGTGTAGAGTTTACAGGTTCTCTCTTTGTCTCTTTGTGCGTGTTTTCTCCAGGTATTCCAGTTTTCCCCTACAACCCAAAGATGTGCACATTCGGTTAACTGTTGCATCTACAGTGTCCCAGTAAGAGTGAGTGTCGGCCAGGCATGGTGGCTCACACCTATAATCCCAGCACTTTGAGAGGTCCAGGCAGATGGATCACCTGAGGTCAGGAGTTCGAGACCAGCCTGGCCAACATGGTGAAATCCCGTCTCTATTAAGAATATAAAAATTAGCTGGGCACAGTGGTGTGCACCTGTAGTCCCAGCTACTGGGGAGGCTGAGGCAGGAGAATCGCTTGAACCCAGGAGGTGGAGGTTGCAGTGAGCTGAGATCATGCCATTGTAGTCCAGTTTGGGTGACAGAGTGAGACTCCATCTCAAAAAAAAAAAAAAAAAAAAAAGAATGAGTGTGGGTGAGGGTGTGAGTGTGCCTTACAATGAAATGCAGTCCTGTCCAAGATTGGTTCCTACCTTGTACCCTGACCTGCTGGGATAGCCTCTGGCTACTTGTGTCCCTGAATTAGAATTGGTAAGGTGGGAAATGAATGAATGAATTTATAAAACATATTATAACATCAATATGTGTAAAGTGCTTAATAACCATGCAAATACACAACAATGAACAATGCAGTAATGGAGTACAGACACGCTCGACGAGGCTGACGTATTTTTTGTTTTGAACCCTGAGGTGGTAGGAGGTGCTCTTTGCAATATTTGGTTTCCAAACATGTATTCATTGATTTAACCCATCACCACTATGACCACCATCACTTACTGACTCACTAAGAATTGGGTAAGTAATTATCTTACATGTTCATAGTGGCATGTTCATAGCTCACTGTAACCTCGAACTCCTCGGCTCGAGATCCTCCTGCCTGAGCTGCACAAGTAGCTGTATTAACCTTTCTTAAATGTCTCCATAGCTCTCATATATTTCAATGTTTAATATGAGAAGTGTTTTGGATCTTTATTTAGAAACTTGGTGATGTTTTTGTGACCAGAAATATGCTATAGGAACTTAACTCTTTTCAATATCAATTACCTTTCAGTAAAATTGGTTTAATTATACACATTTTTGCTTAAAGTCCCAGTTTCTGAGAACCTACTGATGATTTAAGTAAGAACTTACTCTACCACTGAACATCTACAATGAGTCAGGCATTGCTACAAGCACTTTTCATCCATTACCTTTCAAGAATTCTCTCTGAGGTAGGTTTTAGTGTCTTCAGTTTAGAGGGTTAAATCATAAACAATATATAGAATTAAATAAGAAACTAAAACATCCAAAACTACAATGTTGAATTAAAAAGGAAGTTAACAGTAGCATAGGCCGGGCGCGGTGGCTCACGCCTGTAATCCCAGCTCTCAGGGAGGCAGAGGCGGGAGGATAGCTTGAGCCCAGGAGTTCGAGACCTGCCTGGGTAATATAGCGAGACCCCGTTCTCCACAAAAAGGAAAAAAAAAAAAAAAAGACAAAAAAAAAAAAACCAAAAAAAAAAAACAGTAGCATAGATAGTGGACACCTTTGTAGAAAATTTTAAAACTTAGGCCGGGCGCGGTGGCTCAAGCCTGTAATCCCAGCACTTTGGGAGGCCGAGGCGGGTGGATCACGAGGTCAGGAGATCGAGACCATCCTGGCTAACACGGTGAAACCCCGTCTCTACTAAAAATACGAAAAACTAGCCGGGCGTGGTGGCGGGCGCCTGTAGTCCCAGCTACTCGGAGGCTGAGGCGGGAGAATGGCGTGAACCCGGGAGGCGGAGCTTGCAGTGAGCCGAGATCGCGCCACTGCACTCCAGCCTGGGCGACACGGCGAGACTCCGTCTCAAAAAAAAAAAAAAAGAAAATTTTAAAACTTAAAAGGCTAAACAAGGCATTATTTAGGGATACCTACATAAGGAGCAAAATTATGATGAATGTCAAAGGTATTATGATTTTTCAGAATTTAAAATGAACGATGATTCTTTTTGGAGAGGCAAAGAGTTATACTTGGGAAGAGCAATAGAGTGGGAAAGTTGCATTAAGCAGATGTTGGTTTTATTTTTCACATATTTATGAAAAATAAATATATGCAATTGACCCTCTGTGTCTGTGGTTTCCACATCAATGAATTCAACCAACCTTGGATCAAATATGTAGTTAGGCTTATAATGGTTGTATCTGTACTGAACATACACAAGCTTCTTTTTGTCATTACAAAAGATACAGTACAAAAATTATTCACATAGCATTTTAAATGTATCGATAATCTAGAGATAATCTACAGTGTGCAGGAAAATGTTCATAGGTTATATGCAAATACTACATCATTTAATATAGACCCTTTGGCATCCAGAATTTTGATATCTGGGGGGAATTCTAGAACCAATTCCCTGTGAATACCAAGATGATTGTATGTGTGCATTTGTATGTATAAAATAGTTTGTAATAATTTTTTAATTTTTTAAAATAAACTTTGAAATGTAATTCATATACATTTATTATTCAAAGTGTAGAATGTAAAGTTTTTAATATGCTCACATACATGTGTAAGCAACACCAGTCATTTTAGAATTTTTTTATCACATTATATGTACCCTTTAACTATCACCCTTCTATTTTTCCCACACACCTTCCCTTGAGCTAAGCAACTGGTAACCCACTTTGTATCTAGATGTCTCTGTGCTGAACATTTCATATAAATAAAATCATATATGTGGATGTTTGTGATGGGATTCTTTTACTTAGCATAATGTCTTCAAGTTTCCTCCAAATCATACCACAAATCCATACTTCCTTCCTCTTTATAGCTATCATAATAATTTTAAAAAATTATTTTGAATACTGGTGTAAGAAAAAATAGCTTAATTAAATTAGAAGAAAGTGAGAAAGACAAATATTTCTCTGAAATTCCTAAAGAATCTTCAGCTACTTTCAACATTAATGGAGACGTGTGGTGCTGGTTCTCTTTCCAAAATGTCACTTTTCCCAAAACTAGAAATACTAAACAGTGGGGGGTATATTTGGTTCCCAAGTGAATGTGAATATGGTACATAGTGGAATTGTTATTTTATTGAGGAAAGGAAAAAAGAAACAACAAAAAAGACATAGTAAGAGTAGGAGGAAATAAAGGAGGAAGGAAGTACAGCTTGTTAAAGTGGATAAACAGACCTCTGAGCAGAGAGAGGTAAAATAAAAGGCATCAGGACAGCTTGGGAACAGACTGAGAGTAAGGTGGCATATTTTTCATTTATTTGTATCTTCTTTAATTTCTTACAGGAATGTTTTGTAGTTTTCAGTCATTTGCCTTCTTGGTTAATTCCTAAATGTTTTATTCTTTTTGATGTTATTAAGGTAATTTTTTTCTTCTTCTTCTTTTCTTGAGACAGGGTCGCACTCTCACCTAGGCTGGACTGCAAATGGTGTAATTATAGTTCACTGCAACCTTGAATGCCTGGATTCAAGCTATTCTCTCACGTCAACCTCTGAGCAGCTAAGACCACAGGCATATGCCACCTGACCTCGTCATTTTTAAAAAATTTTTGTAGAGATGGGGTCTTGCTATATTGCCTAGGCTGATCTTGAACTCCTGAGCTCACCTCAGCCTCTCCTCAAGCGTAGGGATTACAGGAATAAAGGAATAAGCCAGCATGCCTGGCCTGCTTTTTATTTTTATTTTTGAGATGAAGCCTTGCTTTGTCGCCCAGGCTGGAGTGCAGTGGTGTGATCTCGGCTCACTGCAAGCTCCGCCTCCCGGGTTCACGCCATTCTCCTGCCTCAGCCTCCTGAGTAGCTGGGACTACAGGCACACGCCACCAAGCTCAGCTAATTTTTTTTTTTTTTTTTTGTATTTTTAGTAGAGACGGGGTTTTGCCATGTTGGCCAAGATGGTCTCCATCTCCTGACCTCGCTATCAGCCCGCCTCGGCCTCCCAAAGTCCTGGGATTACAGGCGTGAGCCATTGCGCCCAGCTACTGACCTGTTTTCTTAATGTCTTTTTCAGATTAGTAATTGTTAGTATATTGAAATGGAATTGATTTTTATGTTCATTTATCCTACAAGTTTGCTGAATTCATTTATTAACCCAAATAGTGTGTGTGTGTAATCATTAGCATTTTCTACATGTAAGACAATATCACAAGATCATATCAGCTGCAAATTAAGATAAATTTATTTCTTCCTTGCCAATTTGGATGCCTTGTATTTCTTCTAGCCTAATTGCTCTGACTAGGTCTTCCAATACAATGTTGAATGGAGGTAGTGAAAAGCCCCTGACAGGCCCCAGTGTGTGTTTTTTTCTCTCCCTGTGTCCATGGGTTCTCATTTTCAGTTCCCGCTTATACGTGAGAACATGGGGTATTTTGTTTTCTGTTCCTGTGATAGTTTGCTGAGGATAATGGCTTCCAGATCCATCCATGTCCCTGCAAAGAACATGATCTTGTGCCTTTTTATGGGTGTGTAGTATTCCACAGTGTATATGTACCACATTTTCTTTATCCAGTCTATCATTTATAGGCATTTGTGTTGATTACATGTTTTTGCTATTGTGAATAGTGCTGCAGTGAACATGTGTGTGCATATATCTTTATAATAGAATGATTTATATTCCTTTGGGTATATACCCAGTAATGGGATTGCTGGGTCAAATGGGCAAATTGCATTTCTCTAATGATCAATGATGTTGAACTGTTTTTCATGTTTGTTGGGTACATAAATGTCTTCTTTTGAGAAGTGTCTGTTCATATCCTTTGCCCACTTTTTGATGGAATTGTTTCTTTTTTTTTTCTTGTAAATTTAAGTTCCTTGTAGATTCTGGATATTAGAGCTTTGTCAGATGGATTGATTGCAAAATTTTTCTCCCATTCTGTAGGTTTTTCTGTTCACTCTGCAGATAGTTTCTTTAGCTGTGCAGAAGCTCTTTAGTTTAATGAGATCCCATTTGTCAGTCTTTCCTTTTTTGCAATTGCTTTTGATGTTTTTGTCATGAAATCTTTGCCTGTGTTTATATCCTGAATAGTATTGTATACATTTTCTCCTACGGTTTTTATTGTTTTGGGTTTTACATTTAAGTCTGTAATCCATCTTGAGTTAATTTTTGTATAAGGTGTAAGGAGGAGGCCTAGTTTCAGTTTTCTGCGTATGGCTAGTCAGTTCTCCCAGCATCATTTATTAAATAGGGAATCTTTTCCCCATTACCTGTTTTTGTCAGGTTTGTCAAAGATCAGATGGATGTAGGTGTGTAGTCTTATATTGGAGTTCTCTATTCTATTTCATTGGTCTATGTGTCTGTTTTTGTATCAGTACCTTGCTGTTTGGCCTTGTAGTATATTTTGAAGTCAAGTAGCGTGATGCTCCAGCTTTGTTCTTTTTGCTTAGAATTGTCTTGGCTATTCGGGCTCTTTTTTGCTTCCATATGAATTCTAAAATAGTTTTTTTTTAATTCTATGAAGAATGTCAATGGTAGTTTCATGGAAAAAGAATTTAATATATAAATTACTTTGGGCACTATGGACATTTTCATGATATTGATTCATCCTATCCATGAGCATGGAATGTTTTTCTATTCGTTTGTGTCCTCTCCGATTTCTTTTAGCAGTAGTTTGTAGTTCTCCTTAAAGAGGTTCTTCACTTCCCTTGTTAGTGTATTCCTAGATATTTTATTCTCTTTGTAACAATTTTGAACAGGAGTTAATTCATAATTTGGCTCTCTGCTTGCCTGTTGTTGTATAGGAATGCTAGTGATTTTTGCACACTGATTTTGTATCCTGAGACTTTGCGAAGTTGCTTATCAGTTTAAGAGGCTTTTGGGCTGAGATGATGGGGTTTTCTAGATATAGAACCATGTCATCTACAAACAAAAATAATATGACTTCCTCCCTTCTTATTTGAATACACTTCATTTCTTTCTTTTACCTAATTGCCTTGGCCAGAACATTCAATACTATGTTGAATAAGAGTAGTGAGAGAGGGCATTCTTGTCTTAGGCCAGTTTTCAAGGGGAGTGCTTCCAGCTTTTGCTCATTCAGTGTGATATTGGCTGAGGGTTTGTCATATATGGCTCTTATTATGTTGAGGTATGTTCTTTCAGTACCTTGTTTATTAAGAGTTTTTAACACAAAGTGATATTGAATTTTATTGAAGGTCTTTTCTGCATTTTTTTAATCATGTGGTTTTTGTCTTTGGTTTTGTTTATGTCATAAATAACATTTATTGATTTGCATATGTTTAACCAACCTTGCATCCTGGGGATGAAGCCAACTTGATTATTGTGGATAATCTTTTTGATGTGCTGCTGGATTCAATTTGCCAGTGTTTTATTGAGGATTTTTGCACTGATGTTCATCAGGGATATTGGCCTGAAATTTTCTTTTTGTTGTTGTTGTATTGGTCCCTCCTGCACCTGGAGGTATCACCAGTGAAGTTGTCTCCCTTGGCTGGGGTTGGGGGCTCCGCTGGCTCTGTACTGCTCCTGGGTCGGCTGTTGCCCCACCCTGCTTTTCCTTACTCTCTGTGGGTTGAGCCAACTTCCTAGTCAGTCCTGGATACCTCAGTTGAAGGTGGAGAATTCACTCACTGTTTCACGAGATCCATGGACCACAGCTGCTTCTAATCAGCCCTCATGACTATTTCCCAGCCAACAATAGAGTTTATCTGAGCAAAACATGATTCAGGAATTAGTCAACACTCACAACCAACATGTTCAGAGAGCTCAGAAGTGTGAAAATAACTGGATTGATTACAGTAAGGTGTGTGCCTCATTTAGATATGCTCTGATCTGCTGGCTGCCTGGAATTGGCTGAAGCTCAGTGCTTGTGACTAGCTGAGACCTAACTATCTATATCAAAAAATATACTCCTAAGTTGGGTTTTTGTTTGTTTGCACACAAAGTTAGGTTGTAGTTTATTACACAGGAACTGAAAGTAGAAAAGCAGCATCAGAACAGTGGTCTTCCACTTACTTCATTTAACAATTTCTCCCTTGTGGTCAGCCTCTCAATTCTAAAAGGCTGACAAAAACTTTGGTATTGCAACCACTCTGTGACCATCATAATAGGCTTGTTTAGTCTCAGTATGGAATTCACAGTCACAATGATAGGTTGGTCACATGATCCCTGACATTCTTCCTGTTTTAATCACAGTGACACCATTTAACAAACAATGGAGGGCTGCAAAACAACATTTAAGACACTTGAGAGAATACAGTACACAAGAAAGACTATTACGATGACTGTCAGGATGATAGTACCAATAGATTGAAGTGTACGCCTTAATAGAATCCCCACAAATGAAACCGATTAAAATTTACGAAAGAATCAAGTTCATGAAATACAGGCAATTCATCAGTATTTGAGTTCAATTGGTCATCATCTTTGTTCAAGGTTTAATGCTGATTAAGGACCGTAGTTCACTGTAGCATGGTCTGATTTAATGAGGATTCCATCTTTATCTTTAGCCTGGTAACACAAGTCATAGAAGCCTGGAGACCCACTAGAAAAAACATAAATATTAAAACAACTTTTAAAGTTAAGATTGTCATCCACCATTTAGGATGCCCACAAGCAAACTGTTAGCTTTTCCTATAAACACATCCTGTATTCCTTTCTCTTGATGATTTTATTTAGTGTATTTATCATCAGTGTCTTAAGAAACAGGGATATCAGCCACCTTTTAAATTAAGCTTTCTTTTTTTTTTTTTTTTTTTTTTTTTTTTTTTTGAGACGGAGTCCCGCTCTGTGGCCCAGGCTGGAGTGCAGTGGCCGGATCTCAGCTCACTGCAAGCTCCGCCTCCCGGGTTCACGCCATTCTCCTGCCTCAGCCTCCCGAGTAGCTGGGACTACAGGCGCCCGCCACCTCGCCCGGCTAGTTTTTTGTATTTTTTTAGTAGAGACGGGGTTTCACTGTGTTAGCCAGGATGGTCTCGATCTCCTGACCTCGTGATCCGCCCGTCTCGGCCTCCCAAAGTGCTGGGATTACAGGCTTGAGCCACCGCGCCCGGCCTAAATTAAGCTTTCTGTAGTAGCAAATCAGGGGAAGAAAAATACAACATTCAGTTTTGTTTTGCACCACGTACAGGTGTCCAACATAGTCCAAGAGGAGATCTAAAATTGTACCATGTCTCGTTAAGTGCTTCTGCTGAACACACGCTATCATTCACCTTTTGGAGGGTGGCTTCCACCTGTCGGAAGCCCTGGTTGACCACACAATTTAAGAATTTCACCAACGTATAAATTAGTTTCAAATTCCATACAACTGGTAACCCACTGCCAACAGGAGTGAGCTGCCAGGTTCACCTCCACTGAAGCATCTTTCTTCAGTAAAAAGTAGCTCATCTTCATCTATTTAAAGGTAGCTACTAGGAGGTGGCTCACACCTGTAATCCCAGCACTTTGGGAGGCTGAGGCAGATGGATTACTTGAGGTCAAGAGTTCAAGACCAGCCTGGCCAACATGGTGAAACCCCATCTCTGCAAAAAAATATATATATATATTATATATATATAAATAAATATAATATATATTTGTAAATTTTATAAATATATACACATATATTTTTGGAGTTTCACCATGTATTAGCTGGGCATGGTGGCACACACTGGCAATCCCAGCGACTCAAGAGGCTGAGGCAGAAGAATCACTTGAACTTGGGAGATGAAGGTTGCAGTGAGCTGAGATCATGCCACTGCACTCCAGCCTGGGTAACAGAGCCAGACTCTGTCTCAAAAAACAAACAAAAACAAAAACACAACAACAAAAATTAAGATAGTCTTTATTCATTCAGTTGTTGACCTATTTAACCTGAGGGTCAATTGTCCAACAATGGACATTCTCTCTTAAAATGCCCTGGCTTTCCACACTTGTAACATCCACTCATAGTCTTAGGGGCTTTTCCCTGCATTTCCCTTCTTTCTTGGTTTGAAGTCTATTATTGCTTTGTCTCTTCTGAGGCGGATCTTGATCTAATCTTTTTCTGACTACCTCTTCCATGGTGGAAACCGTGATTTTCACTTTTTGTTTCTGCTTCTCTTCCTCTGTCCTTACAAAGACCTTCTAAGCTTCCCTCAGTAATTCGTCAAGTGGTTTCTCATTCCATCCATCAATCTTTTGTAATTTTTTTGTAATGTGAGGCTAGCTCTTAGTTACAAAGTTGATCTTCAAAACGCCTTGCCCTGCTAGGTAATCTGGATCTAGCCTGGAGTATTTTCTTATCTCTGAGCCTCTGCAGGAATGCAGAGGGAGTTTTCTCTTTTTCTTGTTGAATCTCAAATGCGTTTGAGACATTTTATGTCCTAGGAGTGGACTGATTCCTTGAATTATTATTTCCCTGAGGTGCTGCATTTGGGCCTGCTCCCTGGGATCATTATTATCCCATTGGGATTGACATTTGGAAATGTTTGTTCAGCTGGCAGCACTCCCTGCCCAGGAGGGTGTTGCCTCTCCCTGATGGTCATGGCTGCTCTCCTAATCATTCCCTTCTTCTCCTGTGAACAGGATATTCATGGTAGACATCATTTCAGCCCAGGTGTAAAAGCTGGGTCCTAGGAATGGGTGCAGCTGGTCTGCTAAATCTAGGGGATCTTCTAGGAGTGGCTTCATTTCCTTCTTGAAATTCCGAACTTCAGTACTTGCAAGAGGAGCATTTACAAAGCCAATCTCTCCCTGTCCCACGGGAACTTCCCTAAGAGGGAACATGCTCGATGCCTGCGGTGCTGAAGGGACAGGGAAGTTCTCAATATCCCTCTGACACTCTTCTAATTCTTTTCTTAAATTTGGATAAGGATTTAAAGGAGCAGTTGGCTTGGCTCCCCTGTGGTCTCCGGGTCTTTCTTCCTCTAACCCTCCTGCTGCCCCTTGATCTTCCTGTCCCCTTTTTTGTGAGACATATGATAGGGGTCCCAGGACTTTTCACTGGGTGAGGGCTCTTCACCAGGCTCTTTTTCTTCTTTTTTGAGGGGGATCATGGGGGCTAATTCCTTGATTCAGCAGAGAGTAACCTGTCTCTTCTTGTGAGGATGGGGTTTTATTATTCACATAGAGAATTAAAACTTGGCACACCCAATCCTCATCTGAGCCAAACTTAGGCCAAAGACCAAAGGCTTAGGAATGGGGTCTTTGAACCAGACAAAAAAGCAAAACTCTTTTGCTTTTCCTTGTCCCTGGTTCGAGGGTTGTTCCACCAAACCTGCAGCAATCTCCCCAAAGGACTATTCGGAGTAATGTCAGAGGGAGTCTCTTTGGCTTCCTCTTTCCTTTGGCTCCTAGACCTAGAATTCCTGTCTCCCATTTTCTGCCAGTCTCTGTGTCTGAGTTTTTTCCTGTGTATTCAATCCCCCTTACTGGAGGTTTCTTGCAAGCCCCGAGACCTCCAAAAATGCCCCACCACCAAGGCGGTACTTACAGTCCGATTTTCCTACCTTGGCTGGTGCATGAGTTTGCCTGGTTCCCGCAGTGCCTGCTTTTCTCCCTGTGTTGCTTCTGCTGCCTCCTGAGTAACAGTCTCCGGTTTGTCTATGGCTTCTGTGGGGAGCTGGGAGGGCTGGACCAAGCGGGCCACCTAAATCTGGTGGGACACATCTCCCCTCTCGGCCAAAGTCCCACTTCACACAGGCACAGGGATCCCAGATGGGCCCCCAGGTTTGTGAGAAACACACTCACCCATCCAAACCCAAAGAATGGACTTAGAGGCCTGAAGAACAGCAAAAGGGAGACTTTTAATAACGGTCTTGCAAGATGGGGTGTCTGGTGGACAGACACGACCAGGCAGTCACAACAGGTAATTTATCTCCCAGTGCACAAGTCCCTCCCCCAGTTCCTCACTGGTTGAGTACTGTGGGGTTACAATCTTCCCAGACATTGCCCAAGTTTCATTATCCCCCTTGTAAGATTATACCGCTGTCCCCTTCCCTGCTTAAGTTTTGATTTCCCGATAATGAAACTTTCTTCCCTTTTATGGGCTGACCCCTCCCCTACATTCTGTTCACTTCTCGTGAACTTCTAGGTGCATAAGCCGTGCGGTCTGTTACATTTGCAGGCTGGCTGCCAGTGCTTAGATTTATCATGCTGAAAATGGACCATTTAAAATGTTTTCTCACAAGTCTTGCATGTACAAACATGGAAGGCAACATTCACATTCAGAAGCACAAAAAGCAAACAAACTGGGATCAACAATGCTTCATAGATTCAGTAGAGAATTGAGTTTACAGGGCAAACCACTGCTCTAAATTGGAAAGATAGAGAGACACTTTCAGACAATCATAACTTACTTGATCAGAAAACTATAATAAACCTCTGTGGGAAACAGTACAAGTGAAAGAAAATCTAAATTCTAATTGGTGAGTTGCTTAAGTTTGAGAGTTAAAATCTCCAGAGTATCCATTCTCAGGGGTCCTCACAGATGGATGAGTTCTTCTCCAGAAACACTCTCAACCCTGTCCTCATGAAGAACACAGCATTGCCTCCTGCTTCCAGCAGGAGAAAAGTAACAATTTTCAAATATGTCCAGATAATTCTGTTCTTAAAGTTCCAGCCTTCAAAAACAAACAAACAAAAACAAACAAAAAAACCAACCACCTGTTTCTCAAAAGCCAAACTAACTGACATTTTACCAGAGCCAAAACTCTTGGGTTAATGGAAATACCTAACTCTGTCTCCCTCTAACATTCTTGAGCCAACTAATGTCAGTAAAATTGACAAGTACTTATGAAAGTCATAATCCAGGGAGACACAGACTTCCCACAAAGGAGGCCAAATTATAGGTCAGTAGACCATGTCCCGTCACCTTCTACCTTAACACAACATCAACAACAGCAGAACACATACATAATCAAAGCAGAACCCATCTTAAAAGCTATATGCCTCAGACGTTGTTTAAGAAGCCTCTAAGGGTACAGCAGTAAATTGGATAACATTGATGAGGTGAACCAACGTCTATAAACACACAATATACAGAAACTGAATAATAAAGAAAAAATCTAAACAGACCAACAGTTGTGGGAGATTAATGGAGTAATTAAATGCTTCCCAACAAATAGAAACCTATGACCAAATAGTTTGACTGCTAAAATCTATCATGTGTTTAAATAAGAATTATCATGAAAGAAACCTATGACCAAATAGTTTGACTGCTAAAATCTATCATGTGTTTAAATAAGAATTATCATGAATCCTCCTCAAGCTCTTCCAAAAAAACTGAAGAGAGGGGAACACTTCCAGACTTATTCTATGAGGCCAAAACTGTGTTGATGCCAGAAATGGACAAAGACAATACAAAAAAAAAATGTTGACAAATGTCCTTTATAAATATTGGTGCAAAAATCCTCAAATACATACTAGCAAATCATATTTGGCAGCATATACAAGAATTACAAAACATGACTAAGTGAAATTTACCCCTAAAATGAAAGAATAGTTCAACATACAAAAACAACCAATTTAAACAGCACATTAGCAATATGCCCAAAACATTACAACAATCTCAATTAAACCCTTAAACAAGTGGAACTAATAAATGAATTCAGCAAAGTTGCAGAATACATAATCATATGCAGAAATCAATTACACTTGTATACAATAATAACAAATAATCTGAAAAGAAAATTAAGAAAACAATTTATTGAGCAATAGCATAAAAAATAAAATACTTAGAAATTAGCCAAGGCCGGGCGCGGTGGCTCAAGCCTGTAATCCCAGCACTTTGGGAGGCCGAGACGGGTGGATCACAAGGTCAGGAGATCGAGACCATCCTGGCTAACCCGGTGAAACCCCGTCTCTACTAAAAAATACAAAAAACTAGCCGGGTGAGGTGGCAGGCACCTGTAATCCCAGCTACTCGGGAGGCTGAGGCAGGAGAATGGCGTAAACCCGGGAGGCGGAGCTTGCAGTGAGCTGAGATCCGGCCACTGCACTCTAGCCTGGGCGACAGAGCGAGACTCCGTCTCAACAAAAAAAAAAAAAAAAAAAAAAAAAAAAAGAAATTAGCCAAAAGGCAAGAAACCTGTACAATGAAAACACAAAATATCACTGAGAGAAATTTTTAAAAATACAAATAAGTGGACACATGCCTTGTGTTCATGAGATGGACAACTTAATATTGGCAAGATGTTGATACTACCCAAATTGTCTACAAATTCAATGCAATCCCTATAAAAATCCCAAAGTCTTGTTTCACAGAAACAGAAAGCACCATTATACAATTTATATGGAATCTCAGGAAATTCCGAATAGCCACAAATAATTTCAAAAGAGCTAAGCTGGAAGTCACACTCTTCCTGATTGTAAAACTTGCTCAGACTTACAGTAACAAAAAGGCTGGTATCAGCATAAAGACAGAAATACATACAAATGGAGCAGAACAGAGAGCCCAGAATATACCCTCACATGCATAATAAAGTAAGTTTTAACAAGGTTCCAGTATTACACCATGAAAAAAGGAAGTCTTTGGAAAAAATGGCATGGGGGAAAATAAATATTTACCATTTAGAAGTATGCAGTTGAACCCTAAACTTCACCACATACAAATGAAATCAAAATGGATTAAAGACTCAACAGCAAAAGTTAAAATTAACAACTCTTAGAAGAAAATATAGGGCAAAATTTTACAATATTGAATTTTACAATGATTTCTTGGATATGACACAAGAAGCATGGAAAAGAACAATAAAACCAAAATTTGACATCATCAAATCAAAAACATTCATCCCCTAGGGGACATTGTCAATAGAGTGAAAAGGCAACCCATATAATTTTAGAAAATATTTACAAATCATATATCTGGCAACGTGTTGATTTTCAAAACTCGCAATGAAAAGGCATTTAACAAAATTTAACACCCTTTTACAATAAAACACACCTCAATAATTTAGGAATAAAAGATATCTTCTTCAAGATGCCATAAGGCATCTTTAAAAACCCCATACGTAACATTGTACTTGATGATAAAAGACTGCTTTATCCCTGAAATCAGAAACAAACAAGAATTTCTGCTCCTGCCACTTCTACTCAACAAGGGAAGGGAGGTGCTATCAGGTAAATTAGGCAAAAAAAAAAAAAAAAAAAAAAAAAAAAAAAAAAAAAAAAAAAAAAAAAAAAAAAAAAAAAAAAAAAAAAAAAATGAAGAAAAAAAAAAAAAAAAAAAAAAAAAGAAGAAGAAGAAAATCATGTTCAAAAAAGGAAAGNATATATATATATATGCCAGTTTTATTAAAGGACAAACATACATAGTTCCCCAGACACAGATTACACAGACTTTGTTACTCACTAACCTTCAGAGACAATCACTCAAAGACACCAATAGATGCTCAGATAGACACACACAACCCAGGCCTCTGCTTTCTTTAACACTATTCTCATTTAACAGTAACTACCATCTGATACACGTGTATTCTCCCTATAGCTCTCATTTCCTCTTTTCCAGAATGTCCACTTTAAGTGGACAAAGAGAGTGGGTCCATTTTATTCACCTCAAAACCTACTAGAAGATCTGTTACACAGGAGATAGTTTATACTTAATAAATCACTGGACACACACGTGCGTAAGCACACACACACACAAATGGGTTTTACACAAACTTCCTCACAGGCTCACATCCACTTGATTTTTTACACAGTGAATTATTCTCAACCCATGCGGCAGAGAGCTGTCTCTTGGACTCCAAACCAATTCCCAAAGGTTAGTTTACCAAAATGAGTTGAAAATGTGTATCCACACAAAAACCTTCACGGGGGCCGGGTGCGGTGGGTGGCTTATGCCTGTAATCCCAACATTTTGGGAGGCTGAGGCGGGTGGATCACCTGAGGCGAGGAGTTCGAGAACAGCCTGGCCAACATGGTGAAACCCCATTTCTACTGAAAACACAAAATTAGCCAGGCGTGGTGGCTCATGTCTGTACTCTCAGCTACTTGGGAGGCTGAGGCAGGAGAATTGCTTGAACCCAGGAGGTGGAGGTTGCAGTGAGCTGAGATCACGCCATTGCACTCCAGCCTGGGCAACAAGAGCGAAACTCCATCTCATATATATATATATATATATATATATATATATATATATATATGTATGAGATATCTATATATATAGAGAGATATAGATATATCACAGAGATATTCTTAGAAACATTCATAATTTAAAACCTGACAGCAACTAAGATGAAAATGTGTTAGAGTTACAAAATTAAAATACAAAAATCAATTCCACTTTTATACACTTGAAAAGAAATATCTAAAAATGAAATTAAGAAAAAAAGTCATTTATAATAGCATCCAAAGAATAAATACATAGGAATACATTTAACGGTAGAAGTACGAAACATAGACTCAGAAAACTACATACCTTGTTGAAAGAAGCTAAAGCTGTAAATCAGTGGAAAACAATCCCACATTTATGGATTAGTAGGCTTAATATTATTAAGATGGCAATAACTCTTCAAAATATCTACAGATTCAATACAATCCCTATCAGAATTCCAGGTGACTACCTTGTGAAATTTTAAAGTTGATGCTGAAATTTACATATGAAATTACAAAAAACTCAGAATATCCCAACAATCTTAAAAAAGAGCAAAGTAGAGGGACTCAAACTTCGCAATTTCAAAATGTGCATCAAAGCAACAAAAAACAAGATAATGTAGTTAGTAAAGGCACAAGGAAAAGTTGTTTAGATAAATGATACACGATAGAAAGTCCAGAGAGAGTGACATCAGCAAAATGGCAGAGTGAGCTACTCCATACACCTGTCACTGCACAGAAACATAAAAAAAAGCACGACTATCAGCAACAACTTTGTCAATACTCTTGAAAACTATCAAAGGTTTACAGTGATCATGTGAATGCAGAATCAAGGAAAACAAAGAAATTGGAGAAAAGTACTGTAGAGTTTTTACTTGTCTTTGCCCAAACCCTCCCTTTCTCAGGGCCAGTCTTAGGCAGCAGCTTGGGTTCCCTATGCAAGAGTCTGGTTTCAGAGGGAGAAAAACAGATCTTATTTGCAAATTATTGCATTTGTATGTTACAATTTCTCTGTGTGCTGAAGAATTGAGAAAGCCCCTTGCCTGCCCAAGAAATACACATTTTCAGAAAAGACTAGAGAAGACTCATTTGCAGCAGTGGTTGATCTCTGGGCTTAGTTCAGTGGGAAGGGAAGGCTGAAGCAGAGTTTTAAACAGCTGAAGTGTGAAAGAAATACCCCTTCACAGAACCGTTTACACAAACCAGAAGAGGTAAGGCTTTTCTCTATTTCTTCTTCTCTTTTCTCATTCAAGGAGATATGTGTCAAAACACTACTGAACACAAGCAAAAAAAAGATCAGACTTTAGTGACTATATACGAGTAATGCAGTCCCTCCAAAATATTTTGGAAAAGTCACTTTAAAAAGTAGACAACTACATTCTTCCACAAACAAGAATAGCAAATACTAGAGAAGAGGGAATAATTTCCTGAGTTATCTCATTAAAATATTTAAATGTTCATTCTTCAACTACTAAAATTACAAAGCATATGAAGAAACAAGAAAATGTGACTGAGGAATGAAAAAGATTATTTGAGCTAAACCATTTCTGAAAAACCCCAGACGGACTTACTAGACAAAGACTTGAAGTCAATGTATTAAATCTTTAGTATGTATATGCCTAAAACAGAAGATCAAAATACATGAGGCAAAAACTTCTAAAACTGTTAAAAAATTAAATATTTACAATGATAGTGGCAGACACCAACACACCTCTATCAGTAATTGACAGATCAAGGAGGCAGAAAATTAGTAACAATATAGTTTAACACCACAGTATCAATCAACTGAATTTAATTAGTATTTGCAGAATACTTTAACCAACAACAGCCAAGTACACATTCTCATAGAAAATCAATGAATATTCACCAGAAGAGACCACACTCTGAGCCATAAAATGCATCTTAACAAATTAAAAGACTAGTTAACATATAAAGTATGCCCAAAAAACATATTAAAATTAAACTAGAAAGCAATAACAGAAACAGTTGTAAAGCCCTTAAATAATTGTAGACAAAACAACAAAGTTCTAAATAACACAAGAGTCAAAGAAAAATCTCTAGAGTAATTTAAATATTTTGAAAGAAATAAAATAAAACTATATCATATGAAAATTTGTGGAATACAGCACAAGCAGTGCATAGAGGGAAATTTAGTGCACTGAATGCATATACTCGAAAGGCTGAAAGATCTAAAATCTGTAACCTAACCTCCCACATTAGGAAACTAGAGAAAGAAAGTAAATCTAAATCAAGCACAGAAAATAACAATGAGAGAAGACATCAATGAAAATGCAAACAGGAAATCAATGGAGAAAATCAACATACAAAATGCTGGTTTTTCATAAACATTGATAAAATTAATAAGCCTATAGTGAGGCTAGAAAAATAGAAAAAGCATAGAAATGACTAATTAGAAATAAAAGAGGGGCCATCACTACTAATCTCATGGACATCAAAAGGCCAGTTTCATAACCAGAAAGTTGATAACTTAGTTGAAAAAAACCAGTTCTTTGAAAGATACAATCTCCCAAAAGTCACACATGGAGAGATAAACAATATGACTAGGTCTATATGTATTAAAGAAATCGAATCAATAACTAATAATTGCTTACATAAGAAAAAGAGGTCCAGATGGTCTCACTGGTGAATTGTGCCAAACAGTGAAAAAAGAAAACAGAAAAACTGACACCAATAAGCCACAATCTCTTCCAAAAAATGGAAGTAGGGTAAATACTTTCTAAATTCACTCTATGAGGTCAACATTACCCTACTACCAAACTGCATGGATACATTACAAAAAAAGAAAATTATAGACAAAGAAGTCTCATGATCATAGTTGCAAAGATTCTCAACAAATACAAGCAAAGTGAATCTAAAAATGTATTAAAAATTATACACCACAACCCACATGGGAATTACCACAGATGGAAAAGGCTGATTCAAAAAGGCATTCAGAAGTCAAGTAATGTAAACCATCACATCAGAAAACTAAACAACAAAAATTATTATATTAATAGTTGTAGAAAAACCATAGGCAAAAAAAGGGAAAATATATTGAAATTAAGGAAAAAGAAATTAAACTGTCTTTGCTTTCAGATGATATGATTGTCTATGTAGATGATTCCAAATAATGAAGAAAGAACTGCTGGAATTAGTAAAAGATAATAAAAAGGTTGTAGAATATGAGGTTAATATACAAAAGTCAACCATTTTCTGTACATTAATAAAGAACAATTGGATTTGAAATTACAAACACAATACCATTTTTATAGCACCAAGAAAACAGACAAAATATATATATATATACACATATATATGACAAAGATCTTCATGACAAAAACTACAAGTTTCTAATGAAAAAATCAAAGATTTAAATAAATGGAGAGATGTTCCATGTTATGGAAAAGAAACCTCAATATTGTTAAGATGTTGGTTTGCCCCAATTTGAATTATATATTCAAAACAATCCCAATAAAACTCTTTATAAGTTATGTAGTCAATAATGAAAAATTGACCCTGAAAATTATATGGAAAAGCAAATGACCCAGAATGGTTAACAGAACAAGGAAGAGTAAATTTCCAGTACTCACACTACATGACTTTAAGATTCATTATAAAATTATAGTAATCAAGACAGTGTGGTATTTGGGAAAGAATAGACAAATAGGTCAATAGAACAGAATAGAAAATTCAGAAATAAACCCACAAAATTCAGTCAACTGATCTCTGACAAAGGAGTAAAGGAAATTTAATGAAAACTGGTTTTTTTCAACAAATATGGCTTGACAACTACACGTCTATACGCAAAGAAATAAATGAGACAAAGACCTTGCCATTTTCACAGAGTTAATTCAAAATGAATCAAAAACTTAAACATGAAATGCAAAATTTGAAACTTCCAGAAGATAAGGCAACAGAAACTCTAGGACACCTTGGGTTTGACAATAAGGTTTCAGATGCAACACCAGAAGCATGATTCTGGAATGACAAAATTGATGAATTGGACTTTAATCTTGTTTTGCAAAAGATAATGTTAAGACAATGAAAAGACAAGCTGCTGAATGAAATGAAATAATTGCAAAAACATAGTTAATAAAGAACTGTTAGTGAAAATATATAAAGAAGTCTGAACAACCCAGATGCCAGTCACAAGCCCTGTGGGACCATCGACACTTCTGAGCTACTGCCTATAAATTGGCCAGTTTATAGGCAGTTAAAAATCTAAGGGAAATTTTAAGACATACTCAGATACTTTGCTGAATTGCAGCAGGAGAAAATGTCTTATCAGCAGACCTATCTTTACGTCACTTGCTTTCAGAATAAGAGGCTATTTCAGGCACAGCAGTTTTAGTCTGTGTTAAAAATCGTAAGCGGCCTAAAAATACCCAAAAATGATGAAAAGAATTTGCAGATATATGGAATACATTATATGTTTTCAAAGTCTCCTGTGATGAAAAATAAATAATGTGTTGTTTGGCTTTGATTTCCTGAACTCATTCCTCAGCTATTTTCCAAAATATTCCATATCCTTCCGACATGCTTCTGCAGTTCCTTGAGGGGTGATGCCAATGATAAACAGTACCATATGGGCACAAATATCAAAGAATTCTGCTTCGACAGCAGAAGTATAACTCTCTAGAACCTTGTTGCATGAGTAGTATGGTCTATGGAGGTACACAGGCTTTGGAGTTACAGTTGATTGTGTATCCCAGCCCAGCTGCTTAGTAGCTGTGGGGTTTTGGAAGTTTCTTGACTAGGAACACTTATATAAACCTCATCTGCAAGAAAAGGCATAATGATACTGATTGCAAAAATTCTTCATTCCTCCCTGTATACACGTACTTTGCAAAGTGCTTTTATAGCTGCTCCCTTCGAAAAGCAAAATCTGTATTTCAAAATGTTTAGAGTCTTACTTGCTCTGGTCAACAGAAAACTGAACATATAACAGTGTGCTAGTTTGGGACCTAGGCGCAAAACTTGAGTGCTTTTGTTTTTCTTTCAGAATCCTGTTATCTCTGTGATAATAAGCATATGTTAACTTGCTGGGAGATGAGATACCACATGGAGAAGAACGAAGGTGCCTCAGTTGACAGGCAACTCACCCCTAGAAACAGCTGCAATCAGCCTCTGACCACACATGTCTGAAGGATCCCAGCTGAGACCAAAAGAATTGCCCAGCTGAGTTTAGCTTAAATTGCTGACCAGCTGAATCATGAGCTAGTAAGTTTCAGGTGGTTTTTATGCATCACTAACTAACTAATACACACGCCCATTACAGACAGGTTGTCAGAATTCAATGAGAGATTGATTACTAGTTACCTGCAAACAGTAGACACCCTATAGGTATTGATTTTCTTTTCCCTTTATTTAAATTTGGATCTCTTGTTAGACGGTGGTGAGTTATGTAAAGATACAGGTAGACATGTGTACATGTGATTGGTGCATAAATTCACCCAGTCTCCCACACCATAGGGGGAAAAAGACAACCAATAGCCTGTTCATTAGGGCCAAGGCCAAATACCAATATCAGAAGTTTGTTTAATCTATTTTCTCTATATCTAAACTTTGGAAGGCAAAGCTGTGGAAGACCTGAAGACTTGAGGTTAGGTCCTCCTGGGGGCTCCATTGTTCTTTTTTTCACTGCCTGATTTTTGGAAGGAAGATGGACAGCAGGCGGGGCAGCAGTGGTCCACCTGTGGACACTCTTTTTGCAGCCCTTGCTGTTTCTAGGGCCTTGTCCCTTCAGCCTTTGGCCTGGGGAGAGATGATAAGGAGGCACCGATCTTTCACTTCTGGAAGGAAATGAGGGTTCAGACCCTTCACTTCCCTCAGGGCTGCAGGTCAGTGTGACAGCCACTGGCCCTGTGTGCGTACTGAGCGCCTGGAATGTGGCTGAACTGAGACGTGCTGGGAAGGTGAAATACAGAGTGAGTTTCACAGATTGACTACCGAAAATTATATAGTTCATTAATATATTGATCATACATTTAAATGATATTTTGAATATATTGGGTTAAATAAATTATTACAATCAGTTTCACCTGTTACTTCTAATGTTTAAAAGGTGGTTATTAGGAAATTTAAAATTCACACGTGGCTTACATTTCATTTCTTAAAGGATTGCCTCCTTTTTGAAATTTCAGGCTGCCTGATCAAACTACCAGAGGCCAGAAAGGTCATAAAATCTGAAACGTTAAAATCATTGCCATTATATTGTTTTCATTTGTGAATAACATATATATTATTTATAAATGGATATAACCTTATACAAAAGGTTAAATGAAAATACCCCTGGGCTGGGCCACAAGCAAGAAGCCCTGCATGAAAAGCCTGCAGCCAAGAACCCGTCACTTCGTCGCCTTCAGCCCAGCGTCCGATCACGTCCTCCGTCACTCAGCGACTGAGGGGCGGGGCCTGGAGCCCTACCCAATCAGGGGCGCTGACGCAGGAACCGTCCAATCAGGCGCGCAGCCGGACAGAAGGGCGCGGCTTCCGGGATCTGGCGGGGCCTTCGTCTCTCTCTCTGCAGCACTAGCTGGGTCTTCTGTGCTCGGCGTGCTCCGCTCTGGGAAGCCCGGGTGGCCGCCACAGCCTCTTGCTCTTTGACCTGCAAGTATCAGGAGATCCATAGCTAAGAAGCCTGGACACCCGGGAAGCTGGGAAATGGTGAGTATGTGGGCGAGGTCCCGAGGTGGGCAGGGGGCTGATGGAAACGGGCTGGAACTGGCTGTGGCGGCCCCAGGCCTCCCCACAGCTCCCTCCGGAGTCTGCAGACCCGAGACCCCGCTGGACCTGGCCCCAGCTTCCCCTGGCCTCAGGATGTGGGCTTCCGCCAGCCTCACCCGGCGTCCGGTCCGCATCTGTGCTCGACTTCCGCCCGGCCCGGGCCCTGGCTGGCAGCTGTGCGGTGGCGGCGGCAGGGGCCTGGGGGAGCGCCCGGACCCAGGAGGAGCCACTGCGTGGGAGGAGCTGTGGGGCCTGAGGTCCCAGGCCTCCCTTCTCCTGGTAAAAATGAAAAGGGAGTCAAGGTTTTAACGTTAAAGAGATTATTTGAGCAAAGAGCTGTTCATCAGTGCAGAGCGCCCAGTCATGGTTTGTGGGTGCTTGGAGCAAAGGCTTTTGTAAGGGGCATGAGGAAGCGAACCAAATTCAGAAATTACAGTAACAGTTGTGGAGTCGCCTCATTTGGACTGTCCAGGTGGAAATTTCCTGATTATGTAATGAGAGGTTAATTGGAGGTTTGCGGTTGGTTCAACCTGAATGTCGTTTCCCCCTAGGGTAGTAATTTACAAGACATGTATTTGAGCTGGATTTTTTTCCTTAGGAACCAATGGTACTAGTGCTACTTCAGTCTAATTGACTGCTAGTTAATTATTTTAAACACTCCAGAGGGGGACTGGTTTTCCACTGCGTTTCCAAATGTGTAACAAGCAGGGTCTCACATCCACCATCCTGTCCCCCCAGCCTATTTGTCCCTTATTGTACATTTCACACACAGTATTTTAATCATTTTTTCACAAAGCATTGGATGGCACTTTTTTAGACATCTGTTTTCTGTTTGTAAACGTTTTATGTGAGCAGAGAAGAATCCCCTGACACACTGCTTTAAAAAAATCTTTGCATCTCTTCTTTTATCTTCCCCAGGCACAGACACCTTATCGGAATGTCTTTGGTTTGAGGTTCTGCTTTGGAAATTGTACAAGGTCATGTGTCCTGAGCCACCCTCCTGTCTTTTTCTGTGCCTAGGTTTCATAATTGTCTGCGGGTGACCCAGGACTGTCTCAAGGCATGTTTAGTGACCATTAGCACCTTGTTCCTTTCCTCCCAGAGGACAGCCTCAGTGATGGAGGTGGAGCCTCTTAAGGGAGCAGATGGATGCCCTGGGGCTGAGAGGAAGCTGGTTCTACCCATCAGTTACAAAGCTAACCCCTTAGGATATGCAGATTGTCTTCACCCAACTCCAGCTTCTGTTCCTTGGAGACACATTGCTGGTCAGCCAGTTGGATGCTGATATTGAGAAGATAAGACAGAAATGATTTCTGACATCTGGGTTCTCTCAGACTTGTGAAGGGGAAAAAACTGTTCCAAAGGACAAGAAAAACCCACTCCAGTGAGGGGGTGCAAGAATCTGCAGAGTCAAACCACTTGGGGCACAGTGTGGTGGCTCCTGGGCAAGGGGGGAAGGTGGTCAGTGAGCAGTTCAGGGAGCAGTATGGAAACAGAGGAATGTCCCAAGTGATAGGATGGCCTGACTTGGTGCTTGAGTCAGATTTGTCAGCATTGTCACTTCCTGGGTTTTACACTTTGACAAATTTTTTTCACTTATTTCAAGCTTAGTTTTTTTATTAACTGTCAATTGCATTTTAGCAGTAGAGCTTCAAAGGTAAGAAAATGTTTAAGAGGTGGATTTCAGAAAAGACATTAAATATATAGTCAAATATTCACTTGTTAAAAATTCTGAGTTACCTTTTTCTTCACTAGAGTGAGTGTAGTGAGTTTGTCAGGCCTGTTCTTTTTTAGGGGGTGATTTTAAACAGAATCCCAGGACTTAGCTGTGGGAATGCTACCAGGGAAAGTAATAGGGAAAATCCTCTTCCAGTATGGCTATAGGAAATGATACATTTCCACAAAAATGTAGTAGATTAATTGGTGAATTACATTGATTCGTCAAAATATGAGTTCCTCTTTTTTGCAGGGTGGAGGACTTGTGGAGTTGATATCTCTGTTATCTAGATGTCTGAGTTTAATACTGAATTTTAGAAGATAGGACTTGGCATCTCCTAGATATGCTCATATGTGATTGTTTACTGAATAATTTGAATTATGGAAATAATGTGACATGTTTATTGTCTGAAACTGATAGTTTTGCTTTTTCTATTGAGGTATACAACGTAAATGCCTTTTAATTTTATTCTCTTAAATAAACATTCTGTTTGAGTGATTTTGCTGGATCCTTCAAACACTGGGCATTTTCTCATTTACAACTAAGTAACCCGGACTGGGAAATAGAAGTTGGAGCCTAGTGACTCTAAGCTAAGGCCAATCTTGAGCCTGCAAAAGGAGGTCATTGAAGGCCCAGTTAGTTCTTCCTGGGGAGCCTCCCCTGCAGGTGTCCCAGCCTGCACACCCCAGCATGAAAGGAGCACTTCATACCGACAGGAGCTGTATAGCCCTGGAGAGCTGGGATCCACAGGCGGATGCTGTTGGAGTCGGGATGGAAGGAGTCTGGAGGCTCTTTCTGAGGATGGAATTGTTATTGTTCTGGGACTGTTTCTAGACTTTGTCAAATAAAACAAATTCACATTTAGGTAAGAAGTTACTTAATTCTAAAGGAGTATTACAACAGAGGGAAAGCACCAAGTATGATATCTTCCAGGATCTCAAAGGGTGAGGCAGGCAAGGGCTTGCTTTCATTTGGAGGAACAAACCAGAGTACAAAGGTGAGAGTGAGAGGACAAGATACAGGGTGGCAAATCAGATCCTAGATCAGAGAAAGTTCGACTCCCCAATCAGCCTTAGGAGGGGCATAAATAGGAGCTGTATGTTAGCTCAAGCAGAGGGTGGTACAAATTCAGGGGCCTGGGAGGAGAGAATCTTAAGCAGTTTGGTTAATAAGTATTTTGTTCTAACAACTGAAGACAAAATTGTTCAGCTGACTGTTTATAGGGGGAAAAAATGGAAATTTGAGAGTCTGTGCCTGGCCTCGTGATAGGTATAAGAAGGAACTTCATCGAAGTTACAATGAGAGGGGTGTTGCTTTTCATTAAGCTATTCTTGGAGAACACAGAGCTGAAGGATTTCATTAATCACAGCTGTATTTACCCGCTCCATCTTCCCCCATGACTTTCCATTGCCATATTCAGCTCTTCCATTTGACTGTTCCTGAGTTGTGTCTTTTACAGTAAACTGGTAAACGTAAGTACAGTGCTGTGCTGAGTTCTGCGAAGAGCTCTATCAAATTATTGAACTTGAGGAGTGGGTGATGGGAGTTTCTGATATATAGGCAGTAGCCCAAAAGTATTGGTGGGCCCCTGGGGACGTGTGACTGGCCCCTGCCGTGGGGGCAATGTTGTGGGACTGAGTCCTGAACCTGTGGGTCCTGTGCTCACTTTGGGTGGTGTCAGAATTGAGTTTTTTGACACCCTGTTGGTGTTCAGCAAACTCCACACATTTGGTGTCAGAAAAAAAGACATCACAGTCTGTAATCCCAGCACTTTGGGAGGCGGAGGCGGGCAGATCACGAGGTCAGGAGATTGAGACCATCCTGGCTAACATGGTGAAACCCCATGTCTACTAAAAATACAAAAAATTAGCTGGGCGTGGTGGCGGACGCCTGTAGTCCCAGTTACTTGGGAGGCTGAAGCTGGAGAATGGCGTGAACCTGGGAGGCGGAGCTTGCAGTGAGCCCAGATTGCGCCACTGTACTACAGCCTGGGCAACAGAGTGACACTCCGTCTCAAAAAAAAAAAAAAAAAAAGACAAGACATCACAGCGGCCTGGGCTGGAGGCATCTCAGGGTGTCCCAGGATTAGGAAGCTCTGTTACGCTGCACGCACATTGCACATTCTCCTGGGATTCCAGCTTTCCTCTCAGGATCAGACAGGACTGAGGACTTAGAAGCAGAGTTCTGAAGACAGACCCCCCTCTTTACTCTGCTGCCACTACACGATTTTCACCCCCTTGTAAACATACCCACTAGGCACTGACATGGCCATATCCCTCCCAGAACAAGGCTTCACCCTCAGGAATCCCGTCACAGCACCTTTGCTTCTAGAGTTTCCCGTAGAAAACCCACACAGGTGCCTGGAAGACTCCTGGCCTATCCCCGCCCCCAGCAACCTGGTCTCTCCCAGGCTTTTGGATGATATGACCGTCATCTCATCTGCCTGCATGAACACAGGAGTGAGCCGGAGCATAGCCCCACTTGGGCCAGTACCTGTAGGCACAAACCACCTCTTCACTAACCCTGCGCTGAGTACTTAACATGGGTACTTGCTAGCACTTTTCTATTTTTTTCTTTCCTACAAACCCTCTTTGATATGCACAGTTTGTCCAAGGCTAACCCTCAAGTGCCTGAATCTAGACCTACAGGAGTTCAGATATCCATGAGTCCAAGACGATGGCCCTTAACTTAGCTGTGGATGGTCACTGAAGGCCCAGTTACTTCTTCCCAGGGAACCTGGGCTGTGGCAGGTCATTGAAAGCCCAGTTACTTCTTCCCGGGGAACCTGGGCTGTGACAGGTCATTGAAAGCCCAGTTACTTCTTCCTGGGGAACCTGGGCTGTGGCAGGTCATTGAAAGCCCAGTTAGTTCTTCCTGGGGAGCACCCCCTGCAGGTGTCTGTACACCCCAAACATGAAAGAGCTCTTTATACTGAGAGCAGCTAGAAATAAGAGGCTTAATTCCCCCACCAGAAAATAGGAGAATAAATTTTGCTCTTCTCCCCTTTTTTAAAGCTTTTATTTACTTTATTTTATTTTTTGAGACATGGTTTCATTCTTTTCACTCAGGCTAGAGTGCAGTGGCACATTCATAGCTTACTGCAGCCTCAAACTTCTGGGCTCAAGTGATCCTCCTTCCTCAACAGCGAGAACTAAGGGGACACACCACACCACATGGCAAATTTTATTTTTTATTTTGTGTGGAGGTGAGATCTCACTTCTGTTGCCCTGGATAGTCTCGAACTCCTGGCTTCATGCTGTCTTCTTGCCTTGGCCTCCCAAGTGCTGAGATTACAGGCGTGAGCCACTGTGCTGACATAGACATCTTAAAGCCCCAGTTTCAGAGTGGCACCCTTTGAGTTTTCCAAGTCCAGTGACCTGTTACAGTTGTGTGAGAAGCTCCTGGTATAAAAAGAGCCTGGTGGCCGAGGTGGGCAGATCACATGAGGTCAGGAGTTCAAGACCAGCCTGACCAACATGGAGAAACCCCATCTCTACTAAAAATACAAAATTAGCTAGGGTGGTAGTGCATGCCTGTAATCCCAGCTACTCGGGAGGCTGAGGCAGGAGAATCGCTTGAACCCAGGAGGCAGAGGTTGCAGTGAGCTGAGATCGTGCCATTGCACTCCAGCCTGGGCAACAAGAGTAAAACTCCATTTAAAAAAAAAAAGGAGCCTAGTGACAGAATCTGTAAATGTAAACAAGAACCTCAGCAGGGCGAGGTTAGGGCCACAAAATAGGCAGAGCCATGGTCACAGTCACACCCACCTGTAAAGTGTGATACGGAAGCACTGTTGTCCTTTCTCTTACTCAAGATTTAGCTAATTAGGGACAGGTGATATCTCCTCTGGATTAAGAATCTGCCACTCCACCATGGCAGTTTTGTGTGTTTTTTGTTTTGTTTTGTTTTGTTTTGAGATGGAGTCTCATTCTGTCACCCAGTCTCATGCTGGAGTGCAGTGGGGTAATCTCAGCTCATTGCAACCTCCACCTCCTGAGTTAAAGCAATTTTCCTGCCTCAGCCTCCTGAGTAGCTGGGATTACAGGTGCCTCCCACCACACCCAGCTAATTTTTTTGTATTTTAGTAGAGACAGTTTCACCATGTTGGCCAGGATGGCCTTGAACTCCTGACCTCAGGTGATCTGCCCACCTCAGCCTCCCAAAGTGCTGGGATTACAGTTGTGAGCCACCATGCCGGCCTGTTTTCTATTTTTGCCCCACAGAATCAGCCGGAATCTCTCTTGCCTAGATCACCATGGGGACATAAGCCCAGGGTCACTGAGGACCCTGTCACAGGTACCGGAAAGTCTTTAAACATTAGTGCAGACTAAGGTCAGGCTGACAAAAAGGTCTACATCTGCTTCCAGTCTATGGCCATACCACTCCGAACATGCCCAGTCTCATCTCATCTTGGAAGCTAAGCAAGGTCAGGCCCGGGAATTCTGGATCCTGTAGGCTTTTTTCCTGTTTTTCTTTTCCATTAAAAATAAATAAATAAGCAAAGCTGCTTCCATCTCAGAGGAAGAGAAATGAGTCATGCATGTTTCTTCTTCCCCCCCTCCCAAAAGGAATCTCTTTGATTGATATCCAGATGGGACTGGCTCCAGTTTCCTGGTATTGGGTAAAAAACAAGGAGGAGATCTTGAGATTCAAACTGATAAACCAGTTGCTTCCATTTCATATGGCCGTTACAAAAACAGATGACACAGTCATGGGTCCTTACCAACCAGGCACTTTCAGTCTAGAGCCAGTGGATAAACGGTTGAATTCAGCATCCTGTGGTCAGTACAAGGAAGGGAGGTAGGGAGGTATACAGGGGATTGTGGCTTCATTGGGGCCACTTCTCTTTTCTTGTTCTTTTGTGAGTTCTGGTGTTGCCACCTGAAGGGCTATCCGTGGACAAATAGTGGTTATTATCTTTGTTTCTATTGCATTTTCCTTGCCAAGAATAAATATTTAGTTTCTAATATATTTGTCCTAGAAAGCTCTAAGGGTGTTGGTTAAATTGGTCGTTACTGTATCTTGTAAAATAGACGAGGAAGTGGCTAAAATTGGTTAAAATTACACAAACTCTGGGAGTCAAGTGTCTGTTGGGCAGGCTTAGGAAAAACAGAACCGGTAGTACCCAGAGGCATAAAGATGAGAAGCTGAGGGCCTGCTTCTTGGCCCTGCTCTGCCAGATCAACCTGCTTCCCAGGCCTTCTCCCACCCTGAAATCTCCCGCACAGAATTCCTTAGAGGACATCAGAGTTTTGCTTGGTGGTTCCTGTGATCTCTCGAGAGAAGGTGCTCACAATTTTCCGAAATCCAAAAGCAGATAAATGAGAACAAAGAACTGTGTGATTGGGGACCTTTGTTTTTCGTTGAGACCAGTGCTGCTGGAGACATGCCACCCAGCAACCTGTTCATTCCTGCAGGTCAAATTGTTTTTCATTCCTGCAGATCCAGTAGTTCCTACTTATAAGAAAGTAAATACAAACACGACAACGAAAAACCCCTGTCAACTACATGTAACCCCTTCTTTCTGCATCTCTCCCATCTGTCTGTATTTGGCTTTTATTCTATATATTTTCTTTCTAAAACTCAGTGATGGAGAAACAGATAAAGAACAGCTGGGCCCTTCGTGTAACTCCTGGGGATTACGGAACATTGCATTAATGCCCGTATCCATGTTGTTCTCCCAGTGCAGGCTGGTCTTGAACTCCCGACCTTAGGTGATCCGCCTGCCTCGGCCTCCCAAAGTACTGGCATTACAGGCGGAAGCCACTGCACCCGGCCAAAGCATTTCTGTTGTGATACCAGTGTTGGGCACAAGGGACTCTGTGCTGTGCTTGCCTTCTCTCGCTGAGTGCTGCTGATAAGGAGTCCGGGGGAACAGTATCAGAAGACTTGTTATAGAAGCCAATTTGCAGACCCCTTTCACACCTGCGGAAGCACGTGACTTAGAATGGGGCCTGGAATACCAAATTAGAATGCCAAATTCTTTATATGTACATTGAAGCCTGAGAGACAATATTCAGCTATGTGGTTCTCAGCCCAGGCTTCCAGTTAGAATCAGATAGCCAGTTTGGAGAACTACCATCACATGTGCCCTCTCCAAAGATCCTGTCTGTGGTCTGAATGGAAGCATAATTGTTGTTTTAAGTAAGTGCCCCCCAACGATCCTAAGGTGAGATGAGAGTCAAGCTTGAGGGCTCCCAGATACAGTCACGAGACTTGAGTTCCAAAAGGAGGTCAGAGGGCTCTACTTGGGTTGGATAGGGGTAGGTCACCAAGGTCCATATTTCCTTTGCTGTACCAGAAATTGCTAGAGTTCATGGCAGGGGAGATCACCTGAAGGCAGGAAATTTTTGGTCTTTATGTGGTAGCTCATTTTTCCTCTCTCCTGTGACAAAGAATAGGGGAGTACTCCCTTTTCTGCACTTCAGGGCCTTCTACCTGTAGGTGTGCTGGTTGCAGTTGAAAGGGTTGTGCTGACACCTTTAAAGGCATATTCTCAAATGCAGGTGTGATTTGTCCAGATAATCGCACCTGAGAAGGAATCCCAGCGAAGAAGGAAGAAGAGGAAGAAATGGCTGGTTCTCAGGTGAATGTGTCTGGGTTCAGGGGATGTGTCCTCTTTTCTTCTGGGACGTTATGTGTTTAGAACTTGCACACCTGGCCGGGCGCGGTGGCTCAAGCCTGTCATCCCAGCACTTTGGGAGGCCGAGACGGGCGGATCACGAGGTCAGGAGATCGAGACCATCCTGGCGAACACGGTGAAACCCCGTCTCTACTAAGAAATACAAAAACTAGCCGGGCGAGGTGGCGGCGCCTGTAGTCCCAGCTACTCGGGAGGCGGAGGCCGGAGAATGGCGGGAACCCGGGAGGCGGAGCTTGCAGTGAGCTGAGATCCGGCCACTGCACTCCAGCCTGGGCGACAGAGCGAGACTCCGTCTCAAAAAAAAAAAAAAAAAAGAACTTGCACACCTTTATTTCTGTACTTCTGATGTACCTGCCTAATGTGTTTCTTTCCAACTACTTCCCCCCCCCGGCTCTTTCTTATGATTGATTATCAAGGACCTCTGTAAAATCCTCCCTCCTGTATACCAGAACCTTCTCTCCATTGTCTCCATCCAGGCTTCTTATATGTCATGACCAAATCTTACCATTAATGTATGATGGGCAGTATTGAAATGTTCTGTGACATGTCAACATGGGAAAGTGTGGATCCCCAGGATTACCCCTGGGAATGGGGCTGGGTCTTGGGGTGTCAGTGAAGAAGGGGACCATGTACTGTTTAGATTTCATCCACATGCTCCATCATCTCTATGCAGAACAGAATTAAGAAAAGAGACATTTAAAGAGGATGGCATTCATTGCCTGGAATAACTTAAAGTTCTGAAAAGAGAATAATTAGAAGACACTTGCTGTCTAGGATGCTAAAGAAACACTATTGAAAAACACTATTACAGATTGAAGAACCAGGGAAATATCTATAGCTTGAACTTTGCATAAAACTGATGTTTCTGATGCAACTGGAAACCATAATTCTCAGCAAACTATCGCAAGAACAGAAAACCAAACACCGCATGTTCTCACTCATAGGTGGGAATTGAACAATGAGATCACTTGGACACAGGAAGGGGATCATCACACACCAGGTCCTATTGATGTTTCTGGCCAGACACTGTGGCTCATACCTGTAATCCCAGCACTTTGGGAGGCCAAGATGGGCAGATCACTTGAGGTCAGGAGTTCAAGACCAGCCTGGCTACCATGGTGAAACCCCATCTCTACTAAAAATACAAAAATTAACTGGGCGTGGTGACGTGCGCCTGTAGTCCCAGCTACTTGGGAGGCTGAGGTGGGAGAATCCCTCGAACCCAGGAGGCAGAGGTTGCAGCGAGCCGAGATTGCACCATTTTACTCCAGCCTGAGCGACAGAGCAAGACTGTCTCAAAAACACAAAACAAAAAACCAGATGTTTCTACATGATTAGATTCAGATTGTAATTTACTATTTTTGTGGCCAATAATATCAGAGCAGTGATGTTGTGTCCTTGATGTCATGTGATCCTTGTATGTGATCCTTGATGTCATTTTATCCTTGACATCCTTGATGTCAATTTATCCTATTATAGTTGATGCTAATTTTGTTTACTTGTTAAGGTGCTCTCTGTCAGATTTTTGGCACTATAGAGTTATTTTTCTCATTATTATTTAATACCTTGGGGAGATTTACTGACTGATATAAATAAGCCATCACATTTAATTGGGAAGCTCTTCTTTCTTTTTAGATTCTCCTTGCTTATAGCTTGCTTTGGAAAATGAAGGCTCTCGTGTTTATTGGTTAGATAAACTGAAATAAACACAGGCTCTGCCACTTCCTGCATGTTCGAAAGAATATTTTCCTTGGCCCAGACACAGTGGCATCACTGTATAGCCCACTTAGAAATTCAGAAACTCAGGCTTCACCCTAGGTCTGGATCAGAACCTGCATTTTAAGAAGAAGATCTCTAGTTTATTGTGTACACATTAAAATTTGAGGGGTAGGCCGGGCGCGGTGGCTCAAGCCTGTAATCCCAGCACTTTGGGAGGCCGAGACGGGTGGATCACGAGGTCAGGAGATCGAGACCATCCTGGCTAACACGTGAAACCCCGTCTCTACTAAAAAATACAAAAAACTAGCCGGGCGAGGTGGTGGGCGCCTGTAGTCCCAGCTACTCGGGAGGCTAAGGCAGGAGAATGGCGTGAATCCGGGAGGCGGAGCTTGCTGTGAGCCGAGATCCGGCCACTGCACTCCAGCCTGGGTGACAGAGCGAGACTCCGTCTCAAAAAAAAGAATTAAAAAAAAAAAATAAATAAAATAAAATAAAATAAAATAAAATAAAATTTGAGGGGTACCTTCTGATGAATCTACATATGAGAAATATTTACAACTTATCCTGTGTGATGTGAATATAGCAGGAAAAAAAAATATGTGCCTGTGTTGATACCCTTAATTTTATACTGTATTATTCACGAGAGTAGAATATCTACACTGGTTATGTGGAGCTTATGCCATCCTCTTTCTTCAGAATTAAGAGAATACGTTAGAGAATATTTCTGTGTTTACAATTATTTGATCATTTCAGTCTCTTGTGTAAGTAAGAACTAGTTCTCTCTGTCTCTCTTTGTGCCTGGAATGAAATTAAGAACTCTACCCATGGCCACTTGATAAGTGTGTGTTTTCTCCTTTCCAGGGACTGTTGATATTCAGGGATGTGGCCATAGAATTCTCTCCGGAGGAGTGGAGCTATCTGGACCCGGCTCAGCAGAATCTGTATAGGGACGTGATGTTAGAAAACTACAGAAACCTGGTCTCTCTGGGTGAGGATCACTTCAATGCACAATTTCTATTTTACGCTAAAGATTTTATTTCCTTCGTTGTAGAATATTTTTGGGAATTTCTGCTTTGCGTGAATGAGTTTCAGATTTCTGCTTTCAAGGAAAACTTGGGGATTTGTTGGTGTAGAAGAAAATAATCTTGAAGGTATTTTATCTTGACATTATCTTTCCTTTCTTGAGGTGATGTGCATACTCTAGTGGTGGTAATTCCAGAAATTTCGTGGCATAAAATAGTGTTGCTACACCCTAAAAAATCCAGTTACCACCACCAATTTTTGATTCAGTAGCAATAGGTAGTGAAGCTAGGACTCACAAATTTAAAATACTTTCTAAATATTCTAAAGGTTCTGTGAGGAAACAGTATTTTGGGATTAATTTTCTAGAATCTGCTATTTCCTCATTTCTCTACTGAGCACAGTACTAGGTTGGTAATTAGAGAATCCAAGCAAGAGTCATGCTACTTTTTAAAAAATAAAAAAGGTCCTTTTAAAAAAATTTTTTTTTAAATAAAACAGGTATTGCTGTCTCTAAGCCAGACCTGATCACCTGTCTAGAGCAAAGGAATGAGCCGTGGAATGTGAAGAAACATGAGACAATAGGCAGACACCCAGGTAGGTGGGAGTAAATGAAGTAGATGATACAGATGAGAGGTTCAAAGATCAAGGAGGAAGCCAGACCTTAAAATGTGGTTTGGGAAGCTCTGCTCCAATGGAAATGGTTTCTGAGAAGCCTGCGTTTCTTTCCCTTGCTCTCACAAAGCAACACCTCTGTCCCACGCTCTGAAATTCTTTTAGGGCTCTGCTTTCCCTTCAGTGATCTTTCCTCACGATGACAGTGAGAGCCAAAGTCGTCTTCATAGCTTGGAACAGACCGTATGATCTGATTGTTCTTCCATTGCTTTGGGGACACAGGAATATCTGTATTTTTGAAAAGCTGTGTGTTAAACTATTTTTTAAGTTCCCTTTTTGCATTATGTCTAAGGTGTGTGAGAGGAGTGGGATTTGGCTCCGAATCCCAGGGACACTAGAACAGATGTTACATGTTTTCTGCTTTGTGATTTCCCATTCTAGAGAGGTTTTAAATGTCAGTCTATAGAAATTTATACTCAGTAATTTTATAAGAACACTAGATATCTCCCTAAACGTAAGAAACTGTTATTTTTTATTAAACATTTATTGTTTTAGTATAAACTGAGATTGGTAATTTAAACTCTGCCCAAAATTCTCAACTGTAGTATGGTTTAGTGTATCTGTTCACTTCTGTATTAGTTGGTTTTCACACTGCTAACAAAGACATACCTGAAACTGGGAAGAAAAAGAGGTTTAGCTGGACTTACTATTTCCACATGGCTGGGGAGGCCTCAGAATCATGGCGGGAGGCTAAATGCATGGCAGCAGCAAGAGAAAATGAGGAAGAAGCAAAACTCCTGAGAAAGCCATCAGATCTCATGAGACTTACTATCATGAGAATAGCCCAGGAAAGACCGGCCCCCATGATTCAATTACCTCCCCCTGGGTCCCTCCCACAGCATGTGGGAATTCTGGGAGATACAATTTAAGTCGAGATTTGGGTGGGAGCACAGCCAAACCATATCAACTTCCTAGATTTCTTAAATATGCTATGTATTTGGGTAGCTTAGAGCAGTGCTAAGCATATATTTAACTTCCACTTGCTACCTTAGTTTATAATAACTATAATTTTATAATTTTGTTTGCTATGATCGGAACCGTTACTCATATATATGTTGGTGTGTATACATTTGTGTATATATGTACATGTGTGTAATGTGGATTTTTTCACAAATAAAAATTGTGTAAGTGTTGTGTACAATGTGATGATTTGATGCAACTATCTTAGCAAATTTTAAGCATACAGAACACTATTATGAACTACAGTCACAATGCTATACACTAGATCCCCAAAATGTATTTATCTTATGATGGAAAGTTGTACTCTTTGAACAACAGCTCCCTATTTTCGCTGCCTCCAGCCTCTGGCAATCATCTTTGTACTCTCTGCTTCTATGAGTTCAACCCTTTTTGATTCCCCTTATAAGAGAGATTATGCAGTATTTTTCTTTCTGTGCCTGGCTTATTTCACTTAGCATAATTTCCTCCATGTTCATCCATGTTGTTGAAATGGCAGGATTTTATTATTTGTAATGACTGAATAATATTCTAGAGTGTGTGTGTGTGTGTGTGTGTGTGTGTACTTTTATTTTTAGTGTATGCAGACATTTGGGTTGTTTTCATATCTTGGCAATTGTGAAAAAATGTTGCAGTGAACATGAGGGTATAGTTTTTTTTTTCTTTTGAGATAATTATTTTATTTCTTTTGGTTATTTACACAGAAGTGGGATGGATGAATTATATGGTAGTTTTACTTTTTCATTTTTTAATTAAGAACCTCCATACTGGTTTTGCTAATGACTCTATCAGTTTACAGCACAGCAACAATATATAGAATTTATTTTTCTTCACACCTTTGTCAGTACTCGTACTGGCTTATTTCAGTTAACATAATATTCTCAAGCTTTATCCTTATCATACAATATTTCCTTCTTTAAGGCTAAATAATCTCAATTTTATGTATATGCCACATTTATTTGTGTTCATCAGTTGGGGGACATCAGGGTTGATTCTGCATTTTGGCTTTTGTGAATAATGCTGCAATATATCTTGTAGGTTCTGAGTTGCATACTTTGAATATATACTCAGAAATGGGATTGCTGGATTATATGATAATTCCATTTTTAGTGTTTTGAGGAATCTCTATACTGGTTTTTAATAGTGGCTGTGTCATATTTTTAATAGTGACTGTTGTCATATTTTTTCATCAACAGTTCACACAGGTTTCCATTTCGCCACATCCTTGACAGATTAGTTTCTGTTAGTCTTTTTTTTTTTTTTTTCCAGACAGAGTCTTACTCTGTCACCCAGGTAGGAATGCAGTGGCGCAATCTCAGCTCACTGCAACCTCTGCTTCCTGGGTTCAAGTGATTCTTGTGCCTCAGCCTCCTGAGTAGCTGGGATTACAGGCATGCACCACCATGCCCGGTTAATTTTTGTGTTTTTGGTAGAGATGGGGTTTCACCATGTTGGCCAGACTAGTCTCGAACTCCTGGCCTCATGTGATTCACCCGCCTCAGCCTCCCAAAATGCTGGGATTACAGGTATGAGCCACTGTGCCCAGCTCTGTTCGTTTTTAATAGTGACCATTTTGATGGATGTGAGGTGATACCTCATTGTGATTTTGCTTTGCAGTTCTCTACAAATTAGTAATTTTCAGCATTCTTTCAAGTGCCTGTTGGCCATTTGAGTATTATCTTTTAAAGAAAAGTCAGTTCAATCCTTTGTCCATTTTTAAATCAAATTATTATTTTTTGGGGGCTGAGTTTTAGGAGAGATACATTCTGTACATTAACTCCTATCAAATATCTAATAGGTAAATATTTTCATCCATTTTTAAGGTGGCATTTTCACTTCACTAGTTGTTTCCTTTAATGTTCAGAAATTCTGAAGTTTGTATAGTTCAGTTTTTTTTGTTCTTTGTTGCTTATGCATTTGACATCATATCCAAGAAAACAGTGAAAAGACCAATGTCATGATCTCCTCTATATTTTCTCCTGAGAGTTTTGTTATATTTTCACATTTAAGCGTTGAATCCTTTTAAAATATTGTTTGCATATAATGCAAAGGAAGGGTCCAACTTAATTTTTTTCATGTAGATACTCAGTTTTCAACATGATTTGTTGAAGAGTCTCCTTTCCCTATTGTATGGTGATAGCAACCTTGTGGAAGATCATTCAATTGTATACAAAGGGTTTATATCTAGGTTCTCTCTTCTATTTCATTATTTATCAATGTTTATCTTTTTATAGCTTTGTGTAATATGTTTAAACCAGGAAGTGTAAAGCCTCCTCTTCTTTTTATTTTATAGTTTTTGTTGTTGTTGTTGTTGTTGTTTTTGTTTTAATAATAGAGGCAGGGTTCAATCTGACTTCAAACTCCTGGCCTCAAGTGATCCTCTCATGTTTACCTCCCAAAGTGCTAGAATTACAAGCGTAAGTCACCATACCCATCCTTTTCTTTTTTTGAAATGGTGTTTCGCTAGTCATAGTTTCTAAGCAAATTTTAGGATTTGGAAAATATTTCTGCAAAAAAAGTACCATTGGGATTTTGATAGAGATTACGTTGAATTTGTATATCACTGTTGGTACTGATATCTTTTTTTTTTTTTTTTTTTTTTTTGAGACGGAGTCTCAGTCTGTCACCCAGGCTGGAGTGCAGTGGCACGATCTCGACTCACTGCAAGCTCTGCCTCCCGGGTTTACGCCATTCTCCTGCCTCAGCCTCCTGAGTAGCTGGGACTACAGGTGCCCGCCACCACACCCAGCTAATTTTTTTGTGTTTTTAGTAGAGACAGGGTTTCATCGTTTTAGTCAGGATGGTCTCCATCTCCTGACCTGACCTCGTGATCCACCCGCCTCAGCCTCCCAGAGTGCTGGGATTACAGGCGTGAGCCACCATGCCCGGCCAGTACTGATATCTTAACAAAAAATCATCTGACCCTTGAGCAAGAATATGTTCAACAGTGTGTTTAATTTCTACATATTTTGGATTTGGTTAGGAAAAAATACATTGTTTGATTTCAGTCTTCTTAAATTTGGTAAGTTGTTATGTGTCCTAACAGAATGAATACACAATTGATAATATTGTGTATTCTGCCTTTTTTCCTGGAGAATTCTGTACATGTCTGTTAGGTCTAATTAGTCTATAATCCTTAAATTTTCTGTTTTCTTATTGATCTTCTATGTGATTTTTCTATTCATTATTGAAAGTGGAATCTTGAAGTCTACAATTGTGTTGCTGACATATTTCTTATGTCATTTCCATCAATATTCACTTCATATATGTGGCAGCAAATATTGCTCCATATATACACATACACACACACACATATATATATACACGTATATATATGTATGTATGTGTGTGTGTGGAGTGTGTGTATATAAAACTGTTAAAGATTTTTGGTAAATGGGCCTATTTTACCATTATATCAATCTTTGTCTTGTGTGACAGTTTTTAATTTAAAATGTATCTTGTATAATTGTGGCCACACCACCCAATTGTAGTTACTATTTTCATGGAATATATTTTTTTCATTCTTTACTTCCAGCCAATTTGACTCCTTTAGAGCTACAGTTGAGTCTGTTGTATACAGCATATTTTAGAATCTTGTTTGTTCTTAATCCATTCAGCCATTTTCTTTTCATTAAGGAATTTAATCCATTTATATTTAAAATAATTCCTAAAGGAAATGACAGTACTATTACAATCTTGTTTGTAATTGTTTTCTGTTCCTTGTAGATACGTTGTCCCTCATTTCCTCTCTCACCTCTCTCACTGCCTTCCTTTTTGTTTTGTTGACTGTGTAGTGACATGCTTTGATTCTTTTCTCATTTTCTTTTGCATTACTTCTATAAGTACTTTCTTTGTGATCACCTTGAGAAATGGACAGTTCATAAAACTTCTTAAAGTTCTGATAATCTATCTCATAACTTCCCTACAATTGAGTATGAGAATTATTTATCTTTATATCCCCCATTTGATATTAATGTCAAAAATTATATCATTTTATATTGTGCATTTATTAATAGATTTATGGAGATTTATGTTGTTTTTCACATTGTACAAAATTTTTGGTTTTATGTAACATTTGGCAATTCTATTATCTGTGTATATATTTACCTTTAACAGCTTTATATTTTCATATGAATTTATGATGTTGTCCAGCATCATTTTATTGTTCAACATAATGGACTGCTTTTATCATTTCTTGTAGGACCGTACTAGTAGCAGCAAACATTCTCAGCTTTTGTTTATCTTGGAAGCCTATTTTTCACTTATTTTTGAAAGTAAATTTCTTTTAGATCAAGTATCCTTAGTAATATTTTTGGTTTTATCTCATTGAAATTTTAGAAGTTCTCAGCACCGCCCCCTTTTTTAAAAAAATAACTTACCACTTTTCACCTATATCTTCTTGGTATCTTTTTATTGGTCTACTGAATGGTTTCCATTAAGTCCAATATTTCATCTTCATTTTTTTCCATTTTTAAATGTTACATACAACTCAATATTTATAAATGATATGTCTTCAATTTGCTGATGTTTTTTCTGCCTCATTATATAAGTCTGCTGTTTTAGCTCTTTAGTAAATTTTTCAACAGAGTGTATTTTCCAGCTCAACAATTTTAGTTAGGTTTTTGTTTTTGTTTTTGTTTTTTTGAGACAAAGGCTTGCTCTGTTGCCCAGGCTGGAGTGCAATGGAGTGATCTCTACTCACTGCAACCTCTGCATCCCAGGTTCAAGCAATTCTCCTGCTTCAGCCTCCCGAGTAGCTGAGATTACAGGCGCCTGCCATTATGCCCGGCTAATTTTTTTGTATTTTTAGTAGAGATGGGGTTTCACCATGTTGGCCAGACTGGTCTTGAACTCCTGACCTTGTGATTCACCTGCCTCAGCCTCCCAACATGCTGGGATTACAGGCGTGAGCCACCACACCCAGCTTAGTTGGGTTCTTTTTTATAGTTTTTTTTTTTTTTAATCTCTTTGTTGATGTATTATTTTCCTCATGCATGGTTTTTCTGTTTTGTTTTGTTTTTTTTAAACAGGGTTTCACTCTGTCATCCAGGCTGGTGGTATGCAGCAGTATGATCATAGCTCACTGTAGCTTCAAACTCCTGAGCTCAAGTGATCCTTCCACCTCAGCCTTCTAAGTAGCTGGGACTATAGGCGTATACCACCATGCCTGGCTAATTAAAAAAAAAAAATTGTAGAGACAGTCTCACTGTGTTACTCAAGCTGGTCTTGAACTCTTGGTATCAAGCAGTTCTCCCACCTCAGCCTTCCAAAAGCTGGAATTCCAGGTGTGAGCCTCTGTACATAGCCAGGATTTATTTTTAAATGAATAAGCAGAGTATTTTACTTTATGTAAACCATATTGCTCTTGTCACCATGCCCAACCTGATTTTGTATAGTTATCTATATGTGTTCTACTTTTGGTCATTGAACATGTTTAAGATGATTACTGTAAATTCTTTGTCAAAAACATGCAAAAATCTCCTTTTTTTAAGGGTCAGTTTCTAGAGATTTGTTTCTTCAAGTAGGGCAGATTTCCTATTTTCTCTGTGTGCCCTGTGATCCCATACACAGAAATTTCTGTAGTACTAGAATGATGATATATGAAACAACTATGCTCTGGTAGCTCACAGAAGCGTGCTTATAGATGACACATTGCTTTTCCCTTTCTGTTTTTGAGATTCTCTTCTCATCTGTAATCTTTTGAAACTGCTTATAATGTATCTTGTTATGGGTCTGTCTGTGTTTATCCTATTTGAAATGTGTTGAGCTTCTTTTTTTTTTTTTTTTTTTTTGAGACGGAGTCTCGCTCTGTAGCCCAGGCTGGAGTGCAGTGGCCGGATCTCTGCTCACTGCAAGCTCCGCCTCCCGGGTTCACGCCATTCTCTGGCCTCAGCCTCCCGAGTAGCTGGGACTACAGGCGCCCGCCATCTCGCCCGGCTAGTTTTTGTATTTCTTAGTAGAGACGGGGTTTCACTGTGTTCGCCAGGATGGTCTCGATCTCCTGACCTCGTGATCCGCCCATCTCGGCCTCCCAAAGTGCTGGGATTACAGGCTTGAGCCACCGCGCCCGGCCGTGTTGAGCTTCTTAATTTATTTTTTTACATTTGAGAATTTGTCAGGGTTTTTTCTTTTATTCTTCAACCCAACAATTTCTATTTCTTTTTATACTTTTCTCATTTTCTTAATTTCATGTGTTTTCCCATTTTACTCATTGGCCATTATTCAGATGGTTATCTCAAAATTTTCAGGTAACTTATATATCTCCATTTCTTTAGGGTTGATTTCTGGATATTTATTTATTTATTTATTTATTTATTTATTTTTTGATTGAGCCATGTTATCCTAATGTATATGTAGCAATCTTTGGTTGAGATTTGGACACTAAAATCCACCTGTCAAAATCTTTATAAAATGGCCTTGTCCTGGGTAGTCTGACACCAAGTGACTCAGGTTAGGGTTTCCATGAGCCTCTCAAACCTATTCTCAGGATGTATGTTCTCTGGAATTTTGTGTTTAATTTCCAGTTAAAGAGGTTTACCCTTGTTTCTTCTTTCTTTCTTCTTCTCTAATCAATTATTTGCTAAATCTGTTGTCTGTCTGTGGTACTGCAGCTTCTCTGCTGCTATAACAATTATTTACCTTTGGTCTCAGCAGAACCAACCTGTAATTCAAAGGTTGGTTCTATTCTACCACTATTCCTATCAGCACTTTGGGTCATGGGAGACAGAAACTAGTCTTTGGAAATTCCATCAAAAGTATGGGCATATGTGCCACTACTGTTTCTACTGAAGGAGAAGCTAGGAGTTGGGAGTTTATTCCTGAAGTCATTATGCTGTATTAAGGGGAAGAAAGAGTTGTGGTGGGTAAATGTAACAAGCTTTCCTTCTTGTCTGTGGCTTTTAATATGGTTTCTAGAGTTCTCACAAAGACATTTTGTTCAGTATATTTTTGTTAGATTATGTTCATGAAAAAATCAGGGCCTGTAGTATTTTATTATGCTATCTCGCTAATGTGTTTAGTATAATTTCATACATTATCTTTTTAGATTATATTCACCTAAGTCCAGTAAGTTGGATAATATGTTATTTTAATTTTTTTCAGCTGTTTCTTCTCATTTCACCCAAGACCTCTTGCCAGAGCATGGTATAAAAGATTCATTTCAAAAAGTGATACTGGAAAGATATGGAAGCTGTGGCACTGAGAATTTAGACTTAAAGAAAGATTGGGAAAGTGTGGGTGAATCTAAGGTGCAGAAAGAATGTTATAATGGACTTAACCAATCTTTATCAACTACCCATACCAAAATCTTTCAATTTAATAAGTGCATGAACGTCTTTAGTAAACCATCAAATCTAAATAGACATAAGATAAGACATACTGGAGAGATATCTTCCAACTGTAAAGAATGTGACAGTTCCTTTTACATATCCTCAATTCTAACTCCACTTCAGAGAATCCACACTGCAGAGAAATCCTACAAGTGTAGACAATGTGGGGAAGCCTTCAAGCACTGCTCATGCTTTATTGAACATAAGACAGTTCATAATGAAGAGAAACATTTCAAATGTAAAGAATGTGGCAAAGTCTTTAAATCCTTCACAAACCTTTCTAATCACATTATAATTCATACTGGAGAGAAACTCTATAAATGTGAAGAATGTGGCAAAGCTTTTAACCACAGTTCAAACCATGCCAAACATAAGAAAATTCACACTGGAGAGAAACCCCATAAATGTGAAGAATGTGGCAAAGCCTTTAACTGGTTCTCATACCTAACTCTACATAAAAGAATTCATACTGGAGAGAAACCCTACAAATGTGATGAATGTGGCAAAGCCTTTAACCAGTGTTCAAACCTCACTAAACATAAGAGAATTCATACTGGAGAGAAACCCTACAAATGTGAAGAATGTGGCAAAGCTTTTAACCGGTGCTCACACCTTACTGAACATAAAAGAATTCATACTGGAGAGAAGCCCTATAAATGTGAAGAATGTGGTAAAGTCTTTATATCTTGTTCAAGCCTTTCAAACCATAAGAGAATTCATGCAAGAGAGAAATGCAACAAATCTGAAGAATGTGGCAAAACCTTTAACCACTGCTCAGACCTTAATGAACATGAGAAAATTCATACCTGAGAAAAATCCTACAAATGTAAAACATGTGGCAAAGCCTTTAATACCTGTTCATGTCTTACTCAGGATCAGAGTTCATGTTGAACTAAAGAATTATAAATATAATGACTGTCAAAACACCTTTCACAGAAAAAAATAATTTTACCACAGATTAATTTGTTCATTAATGGAACTTTAATTCTCCGTCTTTTTTTTTTTTTGGTCTACATAAATCTATCCTTATGCCAGTACTATATTGTTTAATTACTGTAACATTGTAGTAAGAGTTTATATCAGGAGTGTAAGTTACTGAATTTTGTTATTGTTTTTCAGAATTCTTGTGTGTTTGATTTTCTTTACATGTTTATATGGATTTTAGGAAGAGCTTGTCAATTTCTATTAAAGAAAAGCTACATTGGAATTTGCATTGAATCTGTAGATAAATTTGTTGGGTATTTTGATCTTCAAATTCAGTATTGTTATCTTTGAATATTGAATATATCTCAGTTTATTCAGCTCTTTGATTTCTTTCAGCATTTTAAATAATTTTCAGTGTATAGTATGTGCAGTTATTTTGTTAAGTTTGTTTCTAATTTTTTTTTCTAGGATACTATTAATGAAATTTTAATTTAATTCTTATTTTGTTTATTGCTATGATATAAAAGTACTATCTAACCTTGCATGTTGATCTTGTGGCATTGATGAACTTCATTAGCTCAAGTAGGTTTTTATTTATTTATTTATCTATTTATTTAATTTCTTTTTTTTTGTTTTTGAGATGGAGTCTCGCTCTGTCACCCAGGCTGGAGTGCAGTGGCCGGATCTCGGCTCACTGCAAGCTCTGCCTCCCGGGTTCACGCCATTCTCCTGCCTCAGCCTCCCGAGTAGCTGGGACTACAGGTGCCTGCCACCACGCCTGGCTAATTTTTTGTATTTTTAGTAGAGACGGCGTTTCACCATATTAGCCAGGATGGTCTCCATCTCCTGACCTTGTGATCTGCCCGCCTCGGCCTCCCAAAGTACTGGGATTACAGGCGTGAGCCACTGTGCCCAGCCTCAAGTAGGTTTTTAATGAATTTCTTATACTTTTAAAATACAACATTATGGCAATAAAAGACTATTCCACTTCTTTTCTAATCTGGAGAATTGTGTTGATTTTTCTAGTATAATTTTCTGGCTCATATCTCCAGTACAATGGTGAATAGTGGTGAAAGTAGAAATTCTTGTCCTGTTTTCAAACTTGCATATAAGGCCCCCAGTCATTCACCATTAAGTATATTAGCTTTTGGTGTGGGGTTTTCCATCTTGGCTCACTGCAGCCTCAACCTCTTAAGCTCAAGTGATATTCCCACCTTAACTGCCTGAGTAGTTGGGACAACAGGCATGCACCACCATGTCCAGATAATTTTTTTTTTTAATATTTTGTAAAGATGGGGTCTCCCTATATTGTCCAGAATGGTCTTGAACTCCTGAGTTTATGCAGTCTTTCCACCTCAGCTTCCCAAAATTCTGGGTTACAGGTGTGAGCCACTGCACGTGGCCGATTTTGGGTTTTCATAGAGGCCTTTTAGCAGGTCTCAAAAGTTTTCTTCTAATAGTTTTCTTGATGTTCTGTCATTCACAGGTGTTGAATTTATCAAGCTTTTTCTATTTAAATTATTACATTTTTACTTTGTTCAAGTAATATTGTATCATATTAAACCAACATTGCATTGTGAAAATACCCTGCTTAGTCATGGTATGTAATCACTCTTATACCTTTTTATATTCATTTTTAAAATATTTCTTGGAATTTCTGTGTCTATATTTAAAGAGGATGTTGTTTCATAGTCATCTTGTGATTCTTTTGTCTCATTTGAGTATTATGGTATTACTGGCTAATAGATGAATTAAGAAGTGTTACCTCTTCTACTGCTTGAAGTTTTTGTGAGAAATTGATGTTTTTCATTAAATGTTTATGAAATGTACAACTTAAGCAGTTTATAACAGCTAGTCTATCTAAAAAGATTTTAATTAATTTTTTGTTATATGGATATAAGTATATTCTTTTGTGTGTGTGTGTGTATATATATATATGTATAATGAAACAATTCACAGGATGTTTTTTCAGTTTCCTTTGTAATCCATCCCTATCAATATTTTTTTATTTCATAGTATGTCATGAACAATTACTCTAGGCACTTGACATGGAATAATTTGAAAAAATAGAGAATGAGTCCTGTACTACAATCAACAAATAACTCAAAATTTTCTCTATTTTTAGGATGAAGAATATGAATATAGTTCTGTTACATAATATTTGTGTTTACTGTGTGAGACAAATGGGTTACTGAATGTAAAAATAATTAGTGAAACTGCCCTTTGATTTTGGAATGTATGAAACAGGCAAATGCCCTACCTTCTATTTTTATCAATATTTAGATAAGACAGAAAAATAAATTTTAATAAGATATACAGAATAATCTTGTATTTGAAGAATGCTATGAAAAAGATAATTTGGAGTAGTAGTTAGCATATGGCTCATATAATGTGTTAGGTACTATTCTAAGCCATTAAACATTTGTATGCTTAATACCTAAGAGTTTAAAGTGAAGAAATCAAAGATTCATTGAAAAAGAAAAATTGAATTTTAAAAAAATTGTATTTTTAATTGAAAAATAGTATATATCTATCTACAGTGTAATATTTTGATATATGTTTATGTTGTAAAATGATTAAATCAAGTTAATGTTTATAGCTTCATTTGTGGTGAAAACATCGAAAATAGTCTTTATAGCAGTTTTGAAATACACATTATTTATTACAGTCACCATTCTGTGCAATTGATCACTAAATCTTATTCTCCTAATTGAAACTTGGTACATGTTGAAGAACATTTCCCCTCTTTTTATTCACTCCATCTCCTAGCCTCTGTCACATTTTCATTCATATTAGGTAACATTAAGGTCATTATAGAAATTAACTTTTTGGTGTCCCACAACTAAATGAACATAAATAATGTTTACTTTGTTAGTAAGTTATACTAATTAGGCATAGGAAGAAATGGCAGCTGTTTTTGCCAGTAAACAAAGGATGCCCATTATTTTAAAATATTAGATATGAGTATTTTAGGTGGTAAACTTTTAGGCCTAAAATATATCATTGAATTTATTATCCCAGAAACCCAGCAGGTCATATTTTCTGAACATTGTAAATAACAATAGAAATTATTGACTAAAATGTTACCAGCAAGTACTATCTCACCACATGAAAACTGCATTGAAATTTTTAAATTTGTAGTTCAAATGGAAGACTCAAACAGATTCTTTTCATGGATTCAGGGAAGTGCTCATGAGGAAGCATGGTGATTGAAGCCAAAAATCTGAATTCAGGTAAATAATTCTGCCAATATGATCTCAATGGTGTAGAAAATCAGTAGTTTTGGCCATATATAGGTACTGTTCTCTGACATAGAGTACATTTATTTCAGAAATTTGTGCTAAATGTAAAATCAGTTCCCTAGTATTAAAGTTAAACTCTACAAATTATTATTACTTTACAGTATGTTGAGGAAAGGATATGTTCTATATAAAGTAACTTGAGATTTATTGTCTATTACCAAAAAAAATTGTGTAAAATATATTTCACGTGTACACTGTTGACATTTGTGCTTGTTGGAAAATTACTATAGATTCTACACATTTTAAATGTAGAAAGCTAAAATCCTCAGAAAGTTACAAGAATCTTTAAACGACTATAGCATTGAAAGTGAAAGTAAAATATGAGAATTTTCCAACTAGAGAAGCAAACGAAAGAAATCATTTAGGAAAATAATCAACTGAGAAGTAAGCGCTCCTGTTAGATATGGGTGGTCAGAGTTGCCAAATCCATGTGGGTTGCCCAACTTGCCATAAAGCAAATTTAAAAAACAGACATAAACTGCAGATGTCTGAAATGTAATATCTCCCATAAGTGAAAAGAAAGTTAAAACTTATGTTACACACAGTTATAGGACTTATTTTTTAAATGTTTAAGTCAACACAATGAGAAAACTAGGAAAAAATATATATATTACAGAGCAAAAGACTACAAGCTTGACAAGCCATATTTGAAAAAGAGCCAAATACAAACAACCTACTTAATATACAACGTATGGGTTAAATATTAAATTAGTCTCAGCTGATGAGATTAGTGAACCGAAATACTGAGCATGATTAATGTAGTTAAATACAGTGAAAAGGGAAAACAGCCCCCGACCTTAGCAGAAGGTCTAAGGCCTGGCCCCTGCCCCCCATCCCTGCCCGGAGCCCTAACCTCTGAGGCAGTCTCCAAGCCTTTGGGAGTAGCTTCTGAAGATGAGTTGGTGGTTGAATTCCTGCAGGACCACAATGTAGCCCTGTATCCCATGCCCCTCAGACATTCAAGATGGATGAACTGGCTGAGATGCAGCAGATTGAACAGTCAAACTTCCTCCAGCCTCCCCAGAGAGCCCCTGGTGTGGCCGACTTGGCCTTGTCTGAGAACTGGGCCCAGAGTGTCTTGCAGCTGGAGATGCTGTGGATGTAATTCAGGATTGTAATGAGACAGACTGGTCCCAATCATTCATTTCTGAAGTTACAGACCCCTTGGCTGTTTCCCCCACCTGTTGGACTGAGGCATATTTGGAGCAATCAGGGGAGAAGCTGTGGTTGGGAGAGCCTAAGGGAGCAGCAGCTGCTAATTGTTGGACCATGAATGAGAAGGATCGGCAGCACATGGCCAATGACTTTGTGGCCAAAGGGGATGACCCCAAATTGGCTAATTCTGAGTACATCAGATGCCTGGGTTGACCATTCACAAGACCAGTAAACACAACTGCCCTTGATAGGGAGTTTGAACGTGCCAAGTCAGCTATACAGTTGCAGGCGGAGTTGGAGGAGATGGCAAAACGAGATGCTGACGCTCACCCCTGGCTTTCTGACTATGATGACCTCACATCAGCTTCCTTTGATAAGGGGTACCAGTTGGAGGAGGAGAACCCCCCACGTGATCACCCTTAGCCTTTTTTTTTTTTTTTTTTTTTTTTTTTTTTTTTTTTTTT
>NC_037668.1:220980030-220997173 GCF_003255815.1 Theropithecus gelada | reverse complement strand
TTTTTTTTTTTTGAGACGGAGTCTCGCGCTGTGTCACCCAGGCTGGAGTGCAGTGGCGCGATCTCGGCTCACTGCAAGCTCCGCCTCCCAGGTTCAGGCCATTCTCCTGCCTCAGCCTCCGAGTAGCTGGGACTACAGGCGCCCGCCACCACGCCCGGCTAGTTTTTTGTATTTTTAGTAGAGACGGGGTTTCACCATGTTAGCCAGGATGGTCTCGATCTCCTGACCTCGTGATCCGCCCGCCTCGGCCTCCCAAAGTGCTGGGATTACAGGCTTGAGCCACCGCGCCCGGCCTCACCCTTAGCCTTTCAAAGAAGGGCTGCAGTGACTTCAGGAGCGGGCCCTGTTGTGGGAAGTCAGGGACCCCAAACGGAGGGACCGGCTGAAGCCACGGCAGAAGAACATAAATTGTGAAGATTTCATGAGCATTTATTAGTTTCCCAAATTAATACTTTTATAATCTTTTATGCCTGTCTTTACTGTAATCTCTGAACATAAGTTGTGAAGATTTCATGGATATTTATCACTTCCCCAATCAATATTCTTGTGATTTCCTATGCCTGTCTTTACTTCAGTCTCTTAATCCCGTCATCTTCATAAGCTGAGGATGTATGTCGCCTCAGGACCCTGTGATGATTGCATTAACTGCACAAATTGTTTAAACAATAGGAAATCTGGGCACCTTGAAAAAAGAACAGGATAACAGCAATCAATGTTCAGGAAACAAGGGAGATAACCATTAGGTCAGGCTGCCTGAGAGCTGGGCAGAACAGAGCCATATTTCTCTTCTTTCAAAAGCAAATAGAAATATCGCTGAATTCTTTTTCTCAGCAAGGAACAGCCCTGAGAAAGAGAATATGTTCCTAGGGGGAGGTCTCTAAAATTGTCGCTCTGAGAACGTCTGTCTTTTATGGTTGCAGATAAGGGATGAAATAAGCCCGGGTCTCCCATAGCGCTCCCAGGCCTATTAGGATGAGGAAATTCTCACCTAATAAATTTTGGTCAGACCAGTTGTCTGCTCTCAAACCCTGTCTCCTGATAAGATGTTATCAATGATAATGCATGCCCGAAACTTCATTAGCAATTTTAATTTCGCCTGGTCCTGTGATCTCACCCTGCCTCCATTTGCCTTGTAGTATTTTATTACCTCGTGAAGCATGTGATCTCCATGACTCACACCCTATTCGTATACTGCCTCCCCTTTTGAAAATGACTAATAAAAACTTGCTGGTTTTGTGATTTGGGGGGCATCATGGAACCTGCCAACATGTGATGCCTGCCCTGGACACCCAGCTTTAAAATTTCTCTCTTTTGTACTCTCACTTTATTTCTCAGACTGGCCGACACTTAGGGAAAATAGAAAAGTACTCATGTTGAATTATCAGGGACAGGTTCCCCCGATAGTCCCTGCCAAATGCTGTGCTGCTTTTTGAGGCAGCTATGCAGCAGAATCCTAAGAATATGGAAGCTTGGCAGTACCTGGGTACCACCCAGGCAGAGAATGAACAAGAACTGTGAGCCATCAGAGCATTGCAGAGGTGTCTGGAGCTAAAGCCAGATAACCAACAGCACTGATGGCGCTGGCTGCAAGTTTTACCAATGAGCCCCTGCAGCAGCAGGCCTGTGAAACCCTGCTACACACCAGCCTGTGCCTATCTGGTGACACCTGCTGAAGAAGGGGCTGGTGGGGCAGGACTGGGCGCCAGCAAGCATATCTTGGGATCTCTGTTTCTGACTCCCTGTTTCTTGAAATGAAGGAGCTCTTCCTAGCAACTGTGCAACTGGACCCTATATCCATTGACCCCAATGTGCAGTGTGGCTTGCAGGTCCTTTTCAACCTGAGTGGAGAGCATGACAAGGCCATGAACTGCTTCACAGCTACCCTCAGTGTTCGTCCCAATGACTATTTGCTATGGAATGGAAACCAGAGTGAAGAAGCAGTAACTGCATACCGCCAGGCCCTTGAGCTCCAGCCTGGCTGTATCCAGTCCCACTGTAACCTGGGCATCGGCTGCATCAACCTGGGGCTCACTGGCAGGCTGCAGAGCACTTTCTGGAGGCCCTGAACATGTGGAAGAAAAGCCAGAGCCCTCAGGGTGAAGGAGGTGCCATGTCAGAGAACACTTGGAGCACCCTGCGTTTCGCATTCTGTGTTAGGGCCAGAGCGACGCCTGTGGGGTGGCTGATGCCTGGGATCTGTCCACCCTCCTAACCATGTTTGGCCTGCCCCAGTGACAGTGGGATGGGCTGCCCTGTGAGTGTCTGCCTAGACAGTTCCCCCCTCTGGATGTGATGTGAGTCCCTCTCCCCAAATGCACCTACCAAGCGGGTGGGCTGATGACCGTAAGTGGTAAGGCCTTTCAGAAGCTGCCTCCACATAGGGCTGGGTAGTCTGTGTTCTAGTTCCTACATAATCATAGGAAAACACAGCTTGTTTTCTCTGCGTCCCCTCATAATTGAAGGGCTGTACATCCAGCTACAGAGCTCTCTGCTCATCATTCTTGAGGATGCTTTTTGGGTAGGACCCAATGATCTAGGCTAACTGTTGTCATCAGCTGCCATTTCTGATAGGGTCTACTGCATTTGTCATGTCTCTCCTTTCCCCACTGTTACTGGGAATTGGTAATAGTTCAGTGTAAGTAGGAGCTTCATCTGCTGTGGCCTCTAATGATGACTGTCTGGGATCAGGTGTTAGGAGTTGGCCTGTCAGATGGAATTGTTTATTTGGCTCTGCAGAGCTGAGTTTTGGTAGGGGTGCTCATAGTTCTGTCATTCTTGGACCTCTCCTGGCTGAGCTCCGATTCCCTGTGAGTACGATGCAGAAATGCTGTGTCGTCATCCCAGCAGTCCTCAGGAGCTGCCAGGGCCAACTGTTACAGAGTGTCTGGGTGTGGGGTGGGAGGAAGGTTCACTTGTGACATGAGGCTGGGTGGGAGTGGGGAGGGACTAGATCAGATGATATCAAGAGCTCTGTTCTGGGGCCTTGGTGGGAGAACAGAGCAAGTGGGAAGGGGGTGTGATGAATGCAGCAATCCCTCCTCCTCTTAGAAGTACCTGTGAATAGGAATTGGGCTAACTCTTCTACTAGGTTGGGTCAGAGATTGCAATCTTGCCAAATTTCTAGCAAAGAGCAGGTTCAGTGTTACCATAAGCCTTTGCTGTACCTCTTGAAATGTTTCTAGGGGAAAGCATTGGAAAGTCCCCTTCCCCCATATTGTCTTCAGAAGGTGAAAATTGAGGGAAGATGAGGGAGCAGCTTGGATTCTTCTCAATTGTCCCCCGCATGGGGAGATACACTAACCCCCAGAAATGACTGCTAAGCCTCTTGCCTTGTCTTTAGTGGCTAATGATCAGACATATATATATATGTATATTTTAACTACCATGATCCCAAGATTCCTTTCTGAAATTTATTTTTCTTCGTAAGAATATGTGTAAATGATTTACAAATAAGACTAAAATATTTGTTTAAAAAGAAGAAAAAGAAAGAAAGACACAGAAAGAAAGAAAGAAAGAAAGAAAGAAAGAAAGAAAGAAAGAAAGAGAAAGAAAGAAGAAAGAAAGAAAGAAAGAAAGAAAGAAAGAAAGAAAGAAAGAAAGAAAGAAAGAAGGAAAGAAAGAGAAAAGAAAGGAAAGAAAGAAAAGAAAGAAAGCAAGCAGCCAGGCATGGTGGCTCATGCCTGTAATCCTAGCACTTTGGGAGGCCAAGGCAGGCGGATCATGAGGTCAGGAGTTCAAGACCAGCCTGGACAACATAGTGAAACCCTGTCTCTACTAAAAATACGAAAAATTAGCCGGGTGTGGTGGTGGGCGCCTGCAATCCCAGCTACTACAGAGGCTGAGGCAGGAGAATCACTTGAACCTGTGAGGCAGAGGTTGCAGTGAGCCAAGATTGCACCACTGCACTCCAGCCCAGGTGACACTCCAAGACTCCATCTCCAAAAAAGAAAAGGTAAAACAAATACATATATCTATGAAGACTAGAATGCTAGAATGAGAAGGAGTAGGACAAATTTCTTTTTTTATGGGATATATTAAAATAATTTGAATAATGCCTTTAAGAGTTGGTGGTTTGTAAGTTTCTACACTGAAAACCTGACATAAATCCTTGAATTCAGAAATGCAGTGTGTCAAAAAGTGAAAAAAAAAATTACTTAAAAGAAATAAGCTGGATAACACCAAAGAGAAGAAAAATACTAAAAATCAGTGTAATGATGAGAGCAAAATTCCTACAGCTTTTATAAATCTCAAAGCATAAATAGGAATAGTGCTAAGAGAAATTATTTATTAAAGCTAGAAGTAGATACTAGGCTAAAATACCTTTAACAAAAAAGGGTAAATTAAAATATATTTTTAAAACCCTGAGTGATTTGTTTACCAATAGGAGCTTTTTAAAAGTGTACTTCAAGAAGAAAAAATAATGTTTTGTGTATAAGATTCAAAATGAAAGTGTGGCCAGACTCGGTGGCTCACACTTGTAATCCCAGCACTTTGGGAGGCTGAGGCGGGTGGATCACGAGGTCGAGATCAAGACCAGCCTGACCAACATGGTGAAACCCGTCTCTACTAAAAATACAAAAATTAGCCACACGTGGTGGTACGTGCTTTTAATTCCAGCTACTCAGGAGGCTGAGGCAGGAGAATCGCTTGAACCCAGGAGGCGGAGGTTGCAGTGAGTGGAGATCACGCCACTGCACTCCAGCCTGGGCAACAGAGCGAGACTCCATCTCAAAAAAAAAAAAAAAAGAAAAAGAAAGCGTAAGAGACTTGTTTTGGAAATATCAAGCCCTGATGGACATTGAACTAAAGAAATTAGACTTTGGCAGCATCAAGTAAACTATTTAAATATAATGCAATTGCTATTTAATTGATTGCATTTAAGTCAGTTAACAAATCCTGTGCTATTTGCATAGTTTAACTGGTGGCAGAAAAATCTATTTCTCTTCAGAAGATTTTTGTCCCAGTACAACCTTGTTAAAAATGGGTGGGGCACTTTGATAGAAATATTTTTTAGAATATTGATGATTCTTCTGTCAGGACTGATTTGTACCAAAAGACAGACAGTGGCACAGAGAGTGACCAGAGGCATCTGGACATCCTGGATGACTGGGCCATGAACCCATCATGTGCTTAAGGAGGATGAAGTAATAATGTCCACTGAGGACATGACCACAGAGCAACTCACCAGAAGACACAGGCTGGTCTGCATGGCCCTTTTCTCTGGGGAGGCTCTTGGGGAACGGCTGGTGTTGCAAAGGCTCCGGTATCACCTCTCATGCCTGAACAAGAGAATGACCACGTACATACTGGAGAGCAGCATGATTCCTACAAAGAAAATATTCTGAAACAATATTAGAATAACAAACAGTCCCCTGAGAATGGAGCTCATTGGAGAAAGTGAGCAGAAGTCACTGACACTCCGTAAATTGAATTGGTCTGGGTCACACTGAAACAAGCTACAGTGCAGATGGTCATGCTACGACTGGAAGATAATTTATGTTTTTGTTTAAGTCTCACCTACCACAAGATGCTAGGGCTGACGGTGATGGCCTGGAGCCTGCTCAGGAGGCAGGTGGTGGTGACGGCCAGACCCCTCATCACCTTGTTCATGTAGAATAGTGCTTGACATTTGAGGTCCTCCCAAAAATTCAGTGACTCAAACACTGTCTAAAGAGAAAAAAATCCACTACAGTGGGGTGCGTCATTGAGTGAACAAAAGTCAAGTGACAGGTGATCAGGTCTGTGTGCTTTGGCTTGTGATCCAGGAGTGTGAAGATGAAGAAGAAAAGGAGAAAGGTGTTGACTGGGACTGCAACGTCAGCTTGAAAATAACGTGTTCTTAATAATGAACTTTATGTATTTTTCATGTTTTACTTTTTTTTTTTTTTTTCAAGACAGGGTCTTGGTCTGTCACCCTGGCTGAAGTGCAGTGGTACAATAATAACTCATTGCATTCTGGGCCCCCTGGGCTCAAATGGCCGCCTGCCTCCATCTCCCAAACAGCTAGGATTCCAGGTGAAGCTAATCGTAGTGGTGTTGGAGTCTCGCTATGCTGCCAGGCTTGTCTTGAGCTCTTGGCCTAAAGTGATTCTCCTACCTGGGTCCCCCAAAGCCCTAGAATTACAGGTGTGAGCTACTTCACTTGGCCAGAAATTGGCTTTGTACATCAGAAAAATCCCAAAAGATCTCACATCATCATTGTTAATTCTGCATTAGTGAAAATTATCACAAATCACTTTTATTGTTTTACCCTCTTAATCTTGATAAGCCCTATCGCATATAAATTATTGATAATCCAGCCTCTGCATCATTTTCTACACCAATTAGTATGTGAAATACCAACACATTTCTTATAAGATGCATACTATCTATCTATCTATTCCTGGGTATAGTTACCCATGGTACCTGGGCATCCCTCTTTAGAAATTGTATCTTTTTTTTTTTTTGAGATGGAGTCTCGCTCTGTCGCCCAGGCTGGAGTGCAGTGGCCGGATCTCAGCTCACTGCAAGCTCCACCTCCCGGGTTTATGCCATTCTCCTGCCTCAGCCAGGAGTAGCTGGACTATAGGCGCTATAGTAGCTGGGACTATAGGTGCCCGCCACCTCGCCCGGCTAGTTTTTTTTTTTTTGTAGTTTTTAGTAGAGACAGGGTTTCACCGTGTTAGCCAGGATGGTCTTGATCTCCTGACCTTGTGATCTGCCCGTCCTGGCCTCCCAAAGTGCTGGGATTACAGGCATGAGCCACCGCGCCCGGCCTAGAAATTGTATCTTTGTTCTGCATTCTCATTTTATATTTATCACATTGATGCTACAAATAAAAAAAAGACCCAATCATATGTGCACAGTGCAACTGAATAAAATTTATGCTAATAGGAAAAGAATCACCAAAACAATTGAAAAAATAATATCTAGTTGTCTTTCTGACATGCTGACCTTTCAATGCTTTTAATTCTTTGTCTCTCCCATTTTGAACCTTTGTGATTAGACGTTTGAACCTACCATAGTAATTCGGGATAGTATCCTTATTTTTCACCAATAAATTAGCAATTTTGATCCCATGTGCAGCTTCTCATACCCATTGCCATGAAGTGTATATTTGCTGTATCTGAGAATTAGAACATAGACACCTTTGGAGGGCATTACTGTGCTTACCAAACCCTATTAGCTGTATCACATAAAAATGGCTCTGGCTCTCTTACAGTTTAGTTTCCATCTCAAAAATAAATTATCTACGTCTCAACAGAGGATCCCCAATGTCCAGCTGTGAATTGTCAAGAGAATAACAGTAGTTGCAATCACTTTATGACAACCATAAAGTTGCATCAAAATGATCAAATGTTGATCCTTTTCTTGAGATTCCACTCAATAGAGAGATCCCCTCTTTTGCTTTGAAAACACTTATTTCTCCAATAATAAAGGTAATTTCCCTCTAGTTTTGTTAGGATACCCATAATATCAGAACACCTGGCATAATTTCACTGAGCAATTTTGAAATTACTCTCTAACGTTATTGGCCAAGATGCAGGCATAATTGTTTTATCAAATTAATCTAGTGATTAGAACAAGTCAACTTACTGACACAAAAAATTAGAAAACCATTCCACACCACTCAGTTTTTTTCTGAGATGACAGCTGTCAAAATTGTATTTTAAAGGTCACTTATCACAGTACCATCCCATGTATATATGGAGCAATAGATGAGAGATTAGATGTAGATATCTCAATGCAGAAATGGTGACAATTAGTATTTTCGCCTCTTACTCAGAAATTAATGGTTAAGGTAGAAAAATTCTCTAAAACAACCTCATATGTATGAGCTAATCATTTCAACCTCATATGTTGAAATGATTGTTAATAATTCTTCAAAATCTTAGTAAAGGAACACACTTCCAGAACCAAACAACGGACAGTTCCATGAACATGCACCTTTACCCTCAGCACAACTTGGTTTTACTGTCATGATAAAACCAGGAAAAGAGCCAGGATATCATTGATTTAAAGGCTTAATGGTCTTTCTTTGGAGGAGTATAGCTCCAGTAAAAGAATACTTGGACTTGGACTATTAATATATGTGCAATTATTTATAAACTACATGTCCACATAATTTCGTTAATAAAACACATGTAAGCCATATAACAAAAAGAGATAAAATAGGAAATCGATGTTTTATTCTCTTACCCTAAGATATATTTAGCTCACCCCACGTATTTCACACCCTTCTCTCTACAAATAACCATCACATGCTGAAAAATACTTTATCTGCTGAATCGCCAGATGGAGTCCCTCCAACAAGTCTCTTGAGGTCATTGGTGTTGAGACTACACAAGAAAGGATCACAATACTGTGGATTAGAATTGACAGCTAAAGTGTATTTATTTTCATTATTTCTTTTGGAAATTTATCTCTCAGAATCTAACTGCTGATCATTGTCAAAGACATGTGTGTGCACCCAAAAGTCATTTGTCATTTATTTAAATTTTAAAGTTCATTTTCTGTCCTATTTTTTACTTGATGAATCTGGCAACTTCACTACAAATCCCAGGATTTGCAATAATATGGTACTGACCTGGGAGAAACAATATAGAAGAACATAAGCAGAGAGCGTATCTCTAGGTGGATCACAGTGCAAAGGACCATTGGGTCTTACATGATACGTTGAAAACTGATCAATTTAATGCACATCTCAGCCCTCCCTATGGGAAGTGACAGCCATGGGTGGCTGGGGCTGAGGGTGAAGCTCCCAAGCCCTCTCAGGAAACAGATAATGCAGATCAAGTTCATCCTCATGTTGGCTTTCACCTCAGACTATTCGAAGTATTGTAAGTCCCAGGTATTTACGTAATTATGAATAATGATGGAAAAAGTTTACCATTAAATGAACAAGACACAAAAGACTGATGATAAAATCTGTGAGCTTAATCGACACATCTGAAGAAAAGAGGAGCGTACTAGAATGAAAAAGCCATTTACACAAATCCAGAAGCAATTTTACATGCAACTTTTACATGCAACTAATGTGTTCTTTGAAAAAAAAAGTTTGCTGAGAACTCTCTCCTCAACTCTATTACAATATATAATTTTTACTGTTATTTGTGATAGATGGTGTCATTTTATAAATGACTGTACAGTGATCATTGTGGTCATTTAAGAATATAATCTTTATGATAAAGTATCCCGTGTTTTGTTTTATTAATAAAAATGTCATTGTTATTACATGCAAGTAACAGCCAGCATTTTAAAACCTATGACTGGTCATTGATAACATAAAATGATTATAAGAATTTCACATTAAAAGTCAAAGAGGAGATGGCTAATGCATGCTGGGCTTAATACCTAGGTGGTGGGTTGATAGGTGCATGGGCCCAGACTCCCCTTTTCTCTGTGATTGGAGTGGATGCCAACAGTGAGGAGAAGCCAGACAGTGGGAGCAGCACTTCTGAGCCTGTGGGGGTGAGGGGGACCTCCCTGGGCCCTCCAGAGTTCAGAGATGCCTGGGTCTGCAGCCGTGGCGGCTGCGCCCAGGAGGGTGGGGCTCCTGCCTGCTGCAGCTACCAAGAGCACAGGGATGCCCAGCTCACCGATGGGTCAACCCCCAAGAACATTTATAATTTCTCTAGAATGGCATAACCCTTCTGAAAGCTGACAGGGACCTTGGGAATCTTCTTCCAGAGGGCCCTGGTCAGGGATGTTGGCCTAGCTGTGAGACAACCTCCTACCCTCCCTGTGCCTCCTGGGCCAAGATATGGAAACCTCACCACGATGCCCTGCCAGTGGCAACAGGCCAAGGACGGGGTCCGCTTGGGAGGCGCAAGCGGTTCTGGGGCTCCCAGGAGAATTTGGAACTTCCTGCAGACAGATGCCTCTTTTTCTTCACTTGTGGTCCAACTGATATACTGGATGGTGAGATAAACCGTACATTTTAATTTTTACGTATTTTTTTCATTATATGCAAAATGTATATTTAAACAATCAGACACTGGATTTGAAGGGAAAAGTATTTGAGGTTCATTCTTTTCTTTCAAATGTCATTTAGTCCTGTGTATGAACAGATTCGCCCTATGTGTAGCAACTATGTAGATAAAAGAGTTATGAAATTGTTTTTGGTTTTACAATGCTATATTAAAAACATTAAAATTCACCAATCAAACAATCTATGCAAGGGTATTATGTTTTTTTTGTTATTGTTGTTAAAGTCCTGAAATACACAGATAAGAGCCGAATGAGTAGCCACTGGTAGAGAAACAGTCTTCACAGGGCCAGTATTTTTCTGCCCCATCTCATCTGGCTGCTGATCAACACGTGTCGTTTCGTACAAACAAGCACACAAAAACAGCAATATGCTTGTGTGCCTACCCCAGATGCTTTATGTGCAATAACGGAATGAGGAAGGGGAAGATAAGAGAATGGAGAAAAGGATACTGTACCAGTCAGAACGTGGAGTCAGAACGTGGTGAAATCACATGGTGGTTTTCTACACGAGAATGTCTGCTGGAGCTGTAGGAAGAAGTTCTAGGGGAAGGAGCAGGTGTGTTCTTAGAAGACCCTCCTGTCTGCTGCTGGACACATCACCTGTTTATTTGTCCTCCATTTCCCGCTTTGCAGGTGTGTCAGTTTCACTGAGTAACCAGTCCTAAAATCCACATCTGATTTGCTTCATGGCCAAGCCCTGCCATTCGCCAGAGGCTTCCACCCCTTCATTCAGTGATGTGTGCTTCTTCCCCTTCAACTGCACCCCAGACCCATCCTAGCCTCCACCTTCAAATGCACAGAATTGTTGTTCTGTCTTGACTCAAACGTTTTTCCTGCCGCAGCAGAGCACTGAAAGTCTCTTAAGTTACAGCTTCACAACAGAGGTCCAAAGTCTGCACAGAACCAGCAAATCTGCAGCCGCAGGAGCAGCAGCATGATGAGGCAGCAGAGCTTTATTCCACGTTTTCATCACCGTTCCTACAACAGCAGTGGCAGCAGCAACAACGGCTACTACTGCTAATTGTGGTAAAAATACTTAGAATAATGATGCATCATAATAATTGTAGTTGTCGACACTTTTGGTTTATATATGATTATTTGTTATGTTCTACAATTTACTTTTAGTAATATACACATAACTTTTGTCATCAACATCAGGACCCTAAAACACCACACCTGGTGAATGAATGTCACCTATGGACCTAAGGCCTTCACCTGCTGGTGCAGGCCCTCTCACCACTCCATCTCCAGAGGATCTGGTCCACCTTCTGAGTCAATATAGTAGCCCTGACACTCACATGATCTATTTGAAGTCTTGGAAAACAACCTTCCCTTGTTAAAAATCAAAGGATGGGCCAGGTGCGGTGGCTCACGCCTGTAATCCCAGCACTTTGAGAGGCCGATGCAGGCTGATCACAAGGTCAGGAGATGGAGACCATCCTGGCTAACATGATGAAACCGCATCTCTACTAAAAATACAAAAAACTTAGCCAGGCGTGGTGGAGGCGCCTGTAGTCCCAGCTACTCGGGAGGCTGAGGCAGGAGAATGGCGTGAACCCGGGAAGCGGAGCTTGCAGTGAGACAAGATCGCACCACTGCACTCCAGCCTGGGCGACAGAGCAAGACTCTGTCTCAAAAAAAAAAAAAATCAAAGGATGGCTTCAAATTGTATTCAGCTGTTTTGTTAAATGGCAGCAGGAAGAAATTTTTCTCAGCAGGTCTATTTTTATGTCACTTGCTTTCAGAGTAAGAGGTTATTTCAGACACAGTGGTTTGATTTAGTCTTTGTTGAAAATAGCCTACAAACAACAAAAAGGGAGGAACAGAATTTGTGTTCATGTGGAGGGCATCATCTCTGCTTTTAAATAAAAAATATATATCGAACGTTGGTTTCCTAAATTAGGAAATCAACCATTTCCTCAAATTATTTCAAGTTATTCCAAGATGCTTCAGAAGCATTCTCTGGAGGCAACTGTTCCAAACGGTGAAGAGTACTAGATAGATCAGAATCTCACAGGATTCTTACTTCTATTGCAGAAGATTACTTTCCAGGACTTCAAAGGTTTAGAGAAGCTGCTTGATTTGTGTGGCTTACAGAGGTGCTTGGGCTTTGGAGTCAGGAAAAGTTAATCCTGAGGCCCAGCCCAGCCTCTTAGTAGCTGTGAGGCTTTGGACAAGTTCCTTGTCTTGGAAAGTTATATAAACCTCATCTGCAAGAAAAGGCATGATACTGATTGCAAAAATGACAGCAATTCTTCATCCCTTCCTGTATTTATGTCCTTTGTGATATGCTTTTATAGCTGCTTTCATTGAGAGGCAGAATCTGGTTCCCAAACCTTGAATCTCACTGGCCTGATTTGCCCTGGCCAATAGAAAGCTGTGAATATGACCGTGTGCCAGTTTGGGGCCGAGGCACAAAGCTCTTTTTTTTTTTTTTTTTTTTTTTTTTTTTGAGACGGAGTCTCGCTCTGTCGCCCAGGCTGGAGTGCAGTGGCCGCATCTCAGCTCACTGCAAGCTCCGCCTCCCGGGTTCACGCCATTCTCCTGCCTCAGCCTCCCGAGTAGCTGGGACTACAGGCGCCCGCCAACTCGCCCGGCTAGTTTTTTTGTATTTTTTTAGTAGAGACGGGGTTTCACTATGTTAGCCAGGATGGTCTCGATCTCCTGACCTCGTGATCCGCCCGTCTCGGCCTCCCAAAGTGCTGGGATTACAGGCTTGAGCCACCGCGCCCGGCCGGCACAAAGCTCTTGAATGCTTCTGCTTTTTATTTCAGAACCCTGTCATCTCCATGATAACAAGTCCCTGTTAGCCTGCTAGAGGATGAGATACTATAGGGGAGAAACCAAAGTGCCACAGTTGATAGGCAGCTCACCCTCAGAAGCAGCATTGCCTCGTCAAGCAGCAGCTGACCACACGTGCCTGAAAGGGCCCGGCTGAGACCAAAAGAATGGCTCACCTGAGCCCAGCCTAAAAGGTGGACCAGCTCAATCTAATAAGTTTTGGGGAGTTTTACTGTGAAGCAGTAGGTAATATGTACACCTAGCGCAGACAGGGTGCCAGGATTCAATGACATGTTGATGACAAGTTACGAGGCAAACACATGGCACCCTGTATGCACTGATTTCCTTTTCCCTTTATGTAAAGCTGGATCTCTGGTTAGACAGTGTTGAGCCATACAGAAGTGCATGCAGACATGCATGCATGTGATCAGTGCTTCAACTCACACACTTAAATTCCACACCACAGGAGGAAACAGAAAACCACAGCTTGCCCATTAGGGCCAAAGCCAAATTGCAAAATGAGAAGTTTGTCTTGAAGGTATTCCCTCCACATCTAAAGTCCTGAGGTTAAGGCTGTGGACAAATCTGAAGACATAGGTTTTCTTCTCCTGGGGCACCTCGTCTTTTTTTCACTGTCTTATCTATAGAAGAGGCTGGGCCCCTGGCAAGAGCAGGTGCGAAATAGTAGAATCCCTCTAGATACTTATTTATTGCAGCCTACTTCTCTCTTTGGGCACTGTCCCTGCCACCCTTGGGCCCGAGGAGAGATGTTAGCAGAAAGAGGGCGTTCCCTCACCTCTGGCAGAAAAGAGGGGTTCGGGCCCTTCACTGCCTGAGGTCAGGGGAGCCAGAGCCTTCAAAACTGCACTTCAGTGTGACAGTCACTGCCCACAGGGGTCTACTTAGCCCCTAGAATGTGGCTGGTCTGAATTGGTACGTGCTGGAAGTTTAAAACGCAGAGTGACTTTGAAAGATTTAGTACCAAAAAACAAAGAACGACTAAAAATCCTTCATTAATATTATATTGATTATATATTTAAATTATAATATTTTGTATATATTGAGTTAAAGTATTACAATCAATTTTACCTGTTTATTCCTCTTTTCTTTTGCTACTAGAAATTTTAAAATGACACCTGTGGCTCGCATGTGATTTCTATGGAAATTGCTGCTTTGGAGGATTGCTTCCCTTTTCAAAACTCGGGCTCCTCGGACTGCTTCCTCAGAAGACCAGAGGCCATGAAGGTTAGTAAGTCTGAAATGTTAAAAGAATTATTATTAGATTGTTTCCTATTTTAAATATCATATATATTATTCACAAACGAATGTAACCTTGTATACAAGGTTAAGTGTATATAAATGAATGTCCCCTAGGCAAGGCTGGGTCCCAGCCCCAGAGACGAAGCCCTCCCCGAAAAGTGCTGTTGCCAAAACGCTGCCTCATTCAGACACGCGTGGGAGCGTGTCACCTGTCACTCAGGGCCTCAGGGGGCGGGGCCTGAGACCCTACCCAATCAGGGGCACCGGGGCGGGGACTGCCTAATCAGGCGCTCCGCTAGAAAGCCCGAGGCGGCTTCCGGGTCTGCCCGGCCTTTGTCTCTCGTGTCCGCACGTGCGTGGCGCGGTCAGTAGCCGGCGCTTCTCCGTCGCTCCTGGGGGTTCAGGAGGCTGTGCCGCAGCCTGGGTCCTCCTGTGACCTGCGTGTACTGGGGGATTCGCAGGGAGGATGTCGGGACACCCCGGAAGCTGGGAAATGGTGAGTTGCGCCGCCGGGGGTCTGGAGAAGGAAAGGGGCTGTGGTGGCCCCCGGCCCCGGGCTCCCAGCGGTCGGCTCCCGAGGGAGGACCCGGGTCCCTGCTGGCGCGGCGCGGCCCTCGGTCCTTTCTGGAGCCCGGCGGGGCTGGGCGGGCAGCGGCACCCCGGGCTCCCGTCCCATCTCTGCATGGCGACTTCTGTCCTGCCCGAATCCGCTGCCTCTCCAGCCCCGCACCCGCAGCCCCGTTTCCCCGGGATCCTGCAGTGAGACCCGAGGGTCTTCAGGGGAGAGGCCCAGCGCGGGGTGCGAGCTCGCGCCTGCGAGGATCTGTGGCCACTGGCGTTTCCAGTCCCTCTTTAATCCTGTTGAAAATTAAACTGAGGTTTAATTAAAGCGTTGCAGAGTTTGAGCAGACAGCGATTCATGAGTAGGGGAGCACCCAGCCACGGTTTTTGGTTTGTGGGCCACCGGACGGTCTTGATGGAAAGGCTTTTCTAAAGTGTGTAAGGAAGCAAACCAAATTTATTTTTTCTTTTAATGATTGGGCGGGTTGGTGGGGAAGTCTCTCTATGTTGCCCAGGCTGGTCTTGAACTCCTGGTCTCAGCCTCCCAAAGTGCTGGGATTACCCTGCCCAGCCCAAAGCGACCCCAATGTAATAATTGATTGGTTGTAATTATGTAGTTCTGTTATTCGGATTATTTAGGTGGATGGTTCCCGGTTATGTAATCAGAGGTAAATTGATGATTTGGAGTTGGTTAAGTTTTGGTTCCCTTCAAGTGACTTACTTTACAACGAAGGCATGAAGTTCCTTTAGGTTTTCTCGGTGAGGAACTCAGGGCACCGTAGTCCCTTTAAGGGAGGAGACCACCCCTCATACTGTCTTATGCCCAGTTTCTGCCTCCAAAGAAAGAAGAAGTAAAAACTAAAAGGCAGAAATGAAATCCACAGGCAGACAGCCCGGGCGGCGTCCTGGGCCTGGTTAAAGATCGACCCCTGACCTAACCGGTTATGTTATCTACAGATTCCAGACATTGTATGGACAAGCGTTGTGAAAGTCCCTGTCCTGTTCTGTTCTGATTACCGGTGCATGCAGCCCCCAGTCACGTACCCCCTGCTTGCTCAATCGATTACGATCCTCTCACGCGGACCCCCTTAGAGTTGTAAGCCCTTAAAAGGGACAGGAATTGCTCACTTGGGGAGCTGGGTGAGTCTTGCCAAAGCTCCCGTCGGAATAAAGCCCTTACTTCTTTAACTGGGTGTCTGAGGGGTTTTGTCTGCAGCTTGTCCTGCTATAACTTCAGTCTAATTTCTTCCTATTTAATTATTTCCACAGGGGTACTGGTTTCCCCTGCATTTTCCAAATGTATGGCAAGCAGGGTCTCAAATCCATGACCGTATTCCCCAGCCTCTCTTCTAGAACTTGAGTAAAATTCTAAATTTCCAGTTTCTTCCTCATACTCTCAAACTCCAGCTTCCCCTCTGCAATTTACAACATTTTTAACTATTTGTTCTTTATTGTGCATTTGAACCAGATGCAGTCTTTTAATGGTTTATCATGTTTTCACTGAGCAGTGAGGAACTGTTTCTGAACATTTCACATGAAAACAGAGAATAATCACCTGATCTAGTCCACTAGAAAAAATTCTTTGTGCCTCTCCTCCTCTTGTCTTCCCTAGGCACACACACTTTACCAGAACGTCTTTGGATGGAGGTTTCCCTTTGGAACCTTCACGTGGCGATGTATCCTCAGCCACCGTCCTGTCTTTTCTGGGTCCTGGGTTCAAAAACTGTTTGAGGATGACCTAATGTGCCCACACTGGCCATGTCTCTTGGAGTGTCATAAATAGTGAATGTCAGCCGTTGGGTCCTCTTCTCCCAGAAGACAAGGTGAGGTTTAGGGGTAGAGCCTCTCAGAGGAACAGCTGGATGGCATGAATCCCCTGGAACTGAGAGGAGTCTCCTGGGATACTCTTCTATACTCTTCCTCTAAAAAGCTAATCCAGTGGGTCTTAGATTTTTTTTTCTCTCACCCCTGTTATCACTCCTTAGAGACAAAATGCTGGTCAGGCAATCAGATACTGGTATTAATGGAAGAAAGAATTTCTGCCCTCTGAATTCTCTCATACTTGTGAAGGGAGAACAGCTATTCCAAAGTGCAAGGAAACACCCTCCCCGCCCGCCACCCACCGCAGTGAGGCAGGAACCTAAAAAGCAAAATGCGTTTGGGGCACAGTGGGGACACAGCGCAGCTTGTTGCGGGAGGGTGGGCATTGAGTACTTCCCTGAGCANGTGGGGACACAGCGCAGCTTGTTGCGGGAGGGTGGGCATTGAGTACTTCCCTGAGCAGGATGGGGTGGGAGGATTCAGGTGATGAGATGGTCTGACTTGACCCTTGAGTCAGCCATGTCCGTGTCAGTCAGTACTGCTACTCCTTGTGTTTGTCACCTTGAAAATATTTGTTCACTTATTTTAACTTCAGTTTTTCACTGATTGAAAAATACATTTTATCAGTACAGCTTGAGAGATAAGAAAATATTTTCAAAAGGCCAAGAAAGAGGTGTATATCAGAAAAATATTAGATATCTAGTGATATATTTCATTTGTTAAAAATTCTTTTTTTTTTTTTTTTTTTTTG